>NC_091060.1:139230634-139308564 GCF_000393655.2 Nicotiana sylvestris
AGTTCTGTTAACCCGGAAGAAGGTATTAGGCATTCCCGGGTTCCGTGGTTCTAGCACGGTCGCTTAACTGTTGTATTTGATTTTATCTAATTTTAATACATGCTAGCTTATGTGCCTTTTATTTAAATTTGAACCGCTTTTATTATAATTATTTTAAAAAAGAATTGCAATGTCGTGAAAACGCGTTTCGAACCACGTCGCAATCAATACACCCGTGGTTGTCAACACATTTCGACTTCGTCGAGATTTGGATTTGGGTCGCATCAATGCGCACCCGAGTTTAAGAAGGTAATTTAATTAAAATCGCGCCTAAAGATTCTAATGTAATATTATTTTGGGCAAGACCGTGAAGTTCGCTAAATGGCCATCCCAAATTCTAATCATTTTTAATAACTATTGAGGGCCCCACATTTATTCATTTTTGTGTGGTGAGACTCGTCTCAATTTGTGAACCTCTTTTCTATCATTATTTATTTTATAAGAATTACGATGTCGTGAAAATGCGTTTCGAACCCCGTCGCAATCAATGCGTCCGTGATTGTCAACACATTTCGACTTCATCGAGATTTGGATTTGGGTCGCATCAATGCGCACCCGAGTTTAGGAAGGTAATTCTATTAAGAGCGCATTTAAAGCAACTACGCGTTTGCACTTTGCGAGGGCCATGAAATTTCAACTAAATGGCACACCTCGATTTCTAAGGATTTGAAGTAAATAAATAAATGAGGGCCATGAGTTTTGGAATTTTATTCGATATGGCACACTTCGGCCTATTAAAACAATTTAAGAAAGCTTGCTCGAAGTTGCGAAACGCATATTCCGAATTGATTTAGAATCATAATTATGTCACGCGAGCGTGTACACAATCACAATAGATGTATTAAGAGCATGCCCAAAAGTAACGATCAAAATAATAAAGCAATACCAAATACGACCCTGCCCAAACCCAAAGCTATATTTACCATCTTTTTTAAGATGAAACTTTTAAACCTATCCAAATACATTTTTAAAATAGTACGTTATTTATACAAAAAAAAAAAGAAAAAAAAACTAGTAGCATCACACTGTTACAATCCAAAGAAGGCTAGAAACCATAAAAGAGTAAAAGTACAATAAATCCCCAAGGTAGCCCTCAAATGAACTGTCATCTCCTATGAAAAGCTTATTCAACTTCAAACAGAATTAACACATCTTTAAACAAATCAAACACGTCATATTATTGTCCTTCCTAGCCGCTAACATCGAAAACCACATATTTACAACAACAAAATCAAAGCATATGATATGAAACCTCAGATAAAAGCTCCAAGAAGACACCCAAAGAACAAAATTTAAACCTTAGCGACGGAGTTTCTCCGGCGACAAATATTGACCAACCAATGTAGTATTATTATCAATGACACAATAAAATAGAAACTAACCTTACATGGGAAATAAAAGATGTGAGCACGTGATTTTTGCCTCACGAAAATTACTCCAAAATAAAAAATAAAAAAAATATGAAACAATTTTTTGCTTAGTGTGCAATTTTTAGAATTTGTGTTGCATTTATTAATTGTTTGTGTTTTGTCCGTAAATGTTAACTTTGTTATAATTAAACGAAAATAAAAAATACATGTTGCATGTATATCTAGGATTTAATTATGCATTTAAAAGATAATTGAAATAAAATCACAAAAATATGCATTTGTTCTAGTTTTAATGTTTCACTGTGTGTTTAACGCTTTGTCTATGTGTTAATAATTGTTAAAAAAGTAATTAATATTTTTGTGAGGTTAAAATTGTTTTATAATTAAAATTAGGAATTCAAATTAGAAAATGAAAAATAAGTTATAAAAGTAAAAATCGGACCTGGACCTAAATCCAAGCCCAAACAAAATGAATCCCACAGCCCAATCCAACATCCCCATGTACGGTCCAATTCGAACAAACCTAAACGACGCCGTATGGGTACTTCAAATCTGGGCCATTGATTCGTTTCAATCAAATTTCTCCAGTTCAGCCATTGCTTAAATGAAACGACGACGTTTTAAGTTATCAAATCTGAACCGTTCCTCTATTTTGATCCAACGGCCTCAGGAATTCACCCAAACCCGATCCATTTCACCCCCGGGCTGACCCTTTCCCCCGACTTAAACCAAACGACATCGTTTGGTTAAGTGAGATGATCCTGACCGTGAATCTTACTTGATCGGACGGTCAATATCACTCAACCCCTTCCCTATATAAAGTCCCAAACCACTACCCCGACCCCCTAACTAAGCACCCCCCCTTCCTTACTATTCATCATCTTCCCCGAACTACACCCCTAACCCTAGCCGCCCTAGCATCCCACTGCCTGAAACCCGGCGGCAACAACGCCGCCGGTCACCACCTTAACACCCCAGACTCCTCACAACCCCCTCTTCACAGATCTGACCTTAGTTTCTTTCGAATCAGACCCCAACTCTTCGAATATTAAATCGAAGGTTGGTCTGAAAACTCAACCCTTTCCAATGGCTTCCAAAATAACACCACAGCTTCCCCTAGATACCCTAGCTATGGATCTAGTGTTGGTTTGGTTCGAATCCCCTCAGAACTCTTCGAATCTTCTTTTGAAGGTTCGAATCAAAAATGAACTCACTCAGATTCGTTTCAAATTAACACCAAATGACCCCTAGGCTTCCCTCACCCTTGTGTCATCTTTGGTTCCCTTCGAATCTGCCCAGAAGTGTTCGGATTTAAGATCCAAAATCTGAAACCCTAAAAAGTTTCCAATCTTGGAATTTTTTCAATTCAAACGAGGGATTGAGGTTTAATCGACCTTAGTCGAAGTATTTTCAGTTGAAAATACTTCGACTAAGGTCTGTTTGATTTCAAAAAGTCCGAATCCAAATTGAGTTTGAGTCCGGTTAAATTTGAAGGTTCAGAGGTATTTTTTCTATTTCTTATGTGTATTCTACGTGTATTTTTTGTTTGTTTCATTAGTCTGTTTAATTTTTCATAATTTTCTAGTCAATTCTGTGACTCTGCCTTATACCCGTCTATTTGATCCTAATTATACCATTGTTTCTGTCAGTATGATTATTTACAATGTGTGTAATCGACTCGATTAAGTTCGTCGATTAGTTATATTATGAATTCTCGTTTATGATAATACTGATTGAAAACAATCTATTTCTATAGACTGTTTGTTGACAAATGTTGTAGATAATCAGTTTAATTAATACTCGTTTGTAAATCAATAAGTCTGTCAGAATAAATGTTGTATGTATATTGTTTCCTGAACATTAAGTTTCAGGGCATTGTCAGTATATTGACAATGCTCCTGTTTGTTTGATTTTAGTTCAAAAGTTGAAGTTCAGTTTGAATTATTGTACTGAATTCAGTGTAATGTTATTGTGATGTTAGGTTTAAACTCAATTTCACAAGTATTGATTAGATACCATTGTATTAGAAAAAGTACATTCTCAGTTAAGATTCAGTCCAGAACTTAAGAGAATTGGTATTAGCTGTTTTAATTCAGGTTGATAGTTAGGTTTGAACAGATTTTTAATATGTTTTGTATCAGATTCTGAATTTAAGTTTAAAGGCAGTAATAACAGTAATTACAGTAGGATTTCTGGGGCATTTCTGGGATAGAACAGTAAGGGTAATTTGATAGTATAGTGGGTTGAAAGTGGAAAGTTAATGGCTATTATTTAATGTGATAATGGGAAACAAAGGGTAATGGGGCTGCTGAAAATCAGGATAAGATCACTTAATGGGATTTAAAGTATTTAAAAGCAGATTTTAATGGAACTTTCTGATTTTTAAAAGAAGAAAGGGGTCCAGACAGCAGGCTAAAAAAGAGGGGCAGACCTGTATAAGAGAGGGGGGATTGGGACTGATTTAAGGATCAGATTTTTGAGGGAGATTTTAAGAGAGATACACAGAGGGAAAAGATAAATTTGAGAGAGGAAAATCACAAGCAGAAATAGAAATCTGAAAGGGAAGATAGAAAGAAAGGAAAACAGAAACATTAAAACAGAATTCTGCCTCGGAAGTCAGTATTGAAGCTGATTCTGTGTTTTGAAATTGAAAGCTTTTTCAGTCTGCTTTGTTCTAAGTCTCAAAATCAGAAATATTATTCTTTTCATTAAATCTGTCCGGATTTGTTCGATCTCATTGTTCAGTTAAAAATCTGAAATGTCTTAAAAAATACTGTTACTGTGCATTTGGTTTCCTCGGGTCTTATTATTGCTCAAATCTGTGGAAAGACTGCTATTCTGCTGATTTTGTTACTGCTGCTACTGCTGAAATTTACTCCTTCTACCTTCATTTCCAGGTACATACCTTTTAAACTCATGTTGTGAAAAGCTTCAACACGGCAAATAAATGAAGTTTGGAGTTATAAGTCTGCTTTCTACTCATCTAAGTCCTTTAGTTTAAATTTCAGTTTTATTTCGTGTTGGTTAATTAGTGGTGAATTCAACACGATGACTATAAGTTAATTGCCTTATTTTGAAATTCGTATAAAAGTTTGTAATAATGTTATCCATTTCGAAATCTCATTAGTATAGTTATATTTGAATTGTCAAAATAGGGAATATGGCATAAAAATGGGCCATTGATTACATCCCGTAATATCTTTAGCTAAATGTAAAGTAGAATGGAAGTATCAAGAAGTTACATCATTAGTATATCTTGTAAAAATATGATTTTGTTTAGATTGATATAAGTTATATGTTCATATATATCATGATGACAGCTATATATATAATCATATGAGTAAGGTGAGTTGGTATAGCTCGTTACGATGTTAGAATATTATGAATGTTTAGGCGCACAACTATGTTGCATGTAATACAATTTTATTGAATCAATTCGAATAATAACCCCTTTCTCATCAATTTGATTATTTATCGTTATAAACAAATTAACTAAGCAATTATAATTTTGGATTAAAAACAAGCATATGAGAATGAGATGGGATGTATAAGCACAAATTGCAACATTTTATATCAAGGGTATGTAGAAATAGAGTTTGCATTAAATAAAATAATGAAAATTCTTCAAAAACATCTCTTCCTTTCATAAATTAAATTTTTTAGTTTCACATGCAATTCACTTTTCGGGTATACATATATTGGATTTGCGAGTGAAATGGTAGTATTAATCATACTTTGTTTATTTTTACTCCTAAAATTTGAATGGCTTGGAGGAATATAGTTAATACGCGAAAAATATACTCAACGGTCAACATTTAATAATTATGAATTCTTTTCAAAGAATTTAAGGGTATCTCAAAAAAGGGAATTTCTCATGATTTTCACATAAAAATGTAAATATAATAAATAATTTGTGGAAAATCTATAATACCATTAAGAATATTTTGCGCGATTAGGGATGCGTTCGCGTAACCTGATTATATTTTTAAAAGCAAATTCGGATTATGCGTTCGCGCAACTTCGAGTGAATATTTAATAAAAGGGATTTCTCCGAGGATGTAAAATAGTTTCATATAACCCGGGATGTGCAGTTCACTGTTTAAATATAAGGGTGATGACGTTCTTAATTTTATTTTAAATCTCGAACATATGAATTTGTAATAAAAACTATAATATGGTCAATTTTATTGTGTACACGTATGCGTGGCACGATCCTCTGTAATTATAAAAGGTATATAATACGAATATACGTACGCATAATTCGTTTATATAATTGGAAACAATAAACAAAAGCGGTGACAAAATCCTGCAATAAAAAATGTAAAATCAAGATAAGCCAAGAATAAAAACAGTTAAGCGACCGTGCTAGAACCACGGAATTCGGAAATGCCTAACACCTTCTTCCGGATTAACAGAATTCCTTACTCAGGATTTCTGGTTCGCAGAATAATAAACAGAGTCATATTCTCCTCGATTCAGGGATTAAAATTGGTGACTTGGGACGCCTTAAAATTCCCAAGTGGCGACTCTGAAACAAACAAACAAATCCCGTTTCGACTGTCCTTTAATTGGAGAAAACTCCCTAAGCGCCCCGCGGGCGCGGAAAAAGGAGGTGCGATAGCTCTGGCGACTCTGCTGGGGACAAAAGTAAAACCCAGAACCACTGGTTCAGGGTTTAAGAATTCAAGCTTAAAATAACTGTTATAATTGACTTTATTTATTATCTGATTTTTACATGATATATGCTCAATATGCTAAATAAATTTTTTACTGCTTTAATATTATTTGAATTATGCATATACAATTGCTACGAAACCCCCTTCTTTCTGAGTCTTCTAAATTTATGGTGCACACGTGCGCGTGGCCCACCTTTCTGTTAAAGTCATACCAAATAAGACGAAGTTGGGACAAGTAACTAGGCCGGGTAGACTTTCGTGCTCCCGGTACGTTGCCCCCGCTTCGGCTCAAACTGTCCGTTTGGGTAAGCCAGGTTTAGAACAATCAACCTCAGGTTTTTCACCTAGAATAACTCAGCCATGTACCGGATCCCTAGTAGGAACGTCTATTTGCATCATGTACATTTGGCCTTGGAGACTCAACACAGGGGTTGGGTCTGTCTAGGACAGGTGAACCCGAAATAAAAAGACCATCCTGATGCATCCTACTTGCTACCTGTGCATTCATTTGCCTCGAACATGCTTGTTGACCAGCTTAAATGAAATCATGGTGAGAACCGAGGAATAAAATGGGTTGTTTTAAAAATTCCCAAAAATAGTTTTAAATCTTGAAATAAAGGTATTTAATAAATAAAAAAATTGAAAATGATTTTTTAGTGTATATTTTCAAAATGAGTCTTGACTTTATTAAAATTAAATTTCAGATACAAAATGAGCACCACACAAAACCCCCCATCCACGAATACAGAAGAGTTTCTATTTCAGCTTCAAATGTGGTGGTATGAATTAGGCGAAGATGGTCAAAAATGGGTCGTCAAGCATTTGGGAAATCTCACGGATATTATGAAAGTTAAACCCCGTGATGATCTGATTGCGGCGTTAGTAACTTTTTGGGACCCTGTTCACAATGTCTTTCGTTTCTCTGACTTCGAGCTTACTCCTACATTAGAGGAGATAGCTGGATATGCTGGTTTTGACGGAAGTCTAAGAAATCAAAGCCTGATATTCACAAAGGCTCCCTCGGTACATCGATTCTTCGGTCTTCTGAACATCAGCAGTCAAATCAGGAAAAGCAATGTCATCAATGGATGTTGTTCTTTCAACTTCTTGTATTCAAGGTTCGGAAAGCCAGATGGATTTGAAATTCATGAGAAAGGCCTTACTAACAAGCAAAACAAAGACACCTGGCAGATTCACCGTCGCTTCGCCTTCATGGTGGCTTTTCTAGGAATCATGGTCTTCCCAAACAAAGAGCTAACAATTGATATTCGCACGGCAAAAGTTGTACAGGTCCTCACCACCAAGAAAAATCACACCCTTGTCCCCATCATTCTCTCAGACATTTATCGGGCGTTGACTTTATGTAAATCAGGAGCGAAAGTCTTCGAAGGATGCAAAATTTTGTTGCAAATGTGGGTGATTGAACATCTCCAACAACAGCCCAAGATCATACAGTATGGGCCAAGCAATGATAATTTCATCGAGAGTTATGAGGAGAGAATGAAAGATTATAAGTCCCCAGAAGGGATAGAAGCCTGGGTATCTCATCTAAGGGCTTTAACGTCAAATCAAATTGAGTGGACTTTGGGATGGCTCCCGATGAGGGAAGTGATACACATGTCAACCTCAAATAGTTATTTGCTATTATTGGGATTGAGAAGCATCCAGCCATATGCGCCACTAAGAGTTCTAAGACAACTAGGGAGATACCAAGTAGTTCCTGATGATGAAGATTTGAGTATGCAAGTAATCGAATTACACCCTGAAGCCACTATTCCCGAGGCTTTAATTCAGCAAATGTGGAATGGATGTCGATACTTGAAAAGTGATACTCAAGTCCCAGACACTACAAGGGGTGAAATAAATCCCGGGTATGCAAGGTGGTTCGAGAAACGGTCTCGCGTGGATGATGTACCAGAAACTGAGCTAAGTAGGCCAACAAAAAGATCCCATGTTCAAAGCTTTAATGATAAAATCCAAGAGCGATTGATTTGGGGAGAAAAGGAAAAAGGGTACAAAGCAACTATCCATGCCCTAAAGGAAAATCTGAGGAGCCTCAGTCTGGAGAAAGATTTGCAAGCACAAGAAGCCGAAGGCGAGAATAAGAGTCTAGCTTGTGAGAATGAAAATCTTCACGCTCGATTCCAAAAAATGAAAAGAGTTTCTGAAACACCATAGAGGAGTTGGAAGGATCAAAAAACCATCGCCAATCTTTTTGAAAGAATGCAAGATTATGATTCCATTCTTGCGAAAAACGAAAGGGCGTTGAGCAAAGCTAAAGAAAGAATCCAACAATTGAACGAAGAGGCCAGATCTAATAAGGAACGCCAAGTAAGACAATCCGAAGAAGACAGGGCACAATTCAAGAAGGAAAAAGACCATTGGATACAATCAGAAGACCAACTTCGTGCACAACTAGAAGAGGCAAGAAGATGCAACAGAGAACATCAACAAGCAGACATCAACAAGGAAAGAGCGCAGGCAAAATTAGAGCAGGCCAGACTCCGAGCTCTATTAGAGTCAGCTCTAGATCGTGAAAACCGTGTCAGAGATATAGCCACCACTCGCCAGCAGCAATTGCAGAACCAAGACCAACGTCTCCAGGATTTCAGGGCACAAATTCACAACCTGGCGGTCTACACCTCTCAAAGTTATGTAAACTGCCAAGGAATGGATTATGAAAGGTTTACAGAGCATGCACCCATTTTTGCCCGCCATCTAGCAATGGAGTTGGAAAGGATGTATCGTACGCTGGGAGGTCATCCAGGTCAAGCCCCACATTGAGCAGATAATCCAATAATTGACAACAAAAGTGAAAAGTGGGGCATGTTGTGAGATGTTAAGAATTGTATCTTTATTTTTATTTAAGTGTGTGTGTTTCAAATCATTTTCTTAAAGTTTTCAAATGTAATTCCATCTTTGTATAATGAATAAAAGTGTTTGCCTTATGTCCGAACTACGCAAGGTCTAATTCATGCGGGGGCATGATACGTAGGCAATCTCTATAAGATTCGACCACCACAATAAAAGATATATATTAAAAGTGAATAACAATAAAAATTTCAAGAAAGCTGGGACGATACAAGCAACCGAGCAAATGCATAATAGAAAGGGATTATTTGTCTAGGAGCATTGCATCTCAACGTGTAATTATATATGTGTTAAACTCTCAAAACTAACAAGTTTGTTCATTTCCAGAATTCAAGCAGTTAGTTTCTCTAAAGAGTATACTGGCATATTATCATTATCACACGAGATCAAAAGGACCAATACCCGAAAGTATGTCTATCCCAGATGTTGACACAGGTATTGAGCTAGAGGAGATGGATGTCGGGAAAATGAAAGAAGAGATGTTTAAACTCAAGCAGCAAATGGCTGAGATGTACCAAGCCTGGTCTACAGGACAGTTACCCCCATCTTACCCAACTAACCCTGCTCCATCAATGACCCAAACTCAGGATAATATTACCACTGAATTATCCCCAAATTTCCCCATTTACCAACACTACCGAGGAACCACCTCTCAGACACCGCAGTCTCCACCTCCGAAACCAGTTTCATACTTTCCTCCACCTGCAACTCCTGTCTTTGTGGCACCTCCCACAGCTACATTCCACAAATCTCCTAGTGAGCCTACATTCCAGGCCTAGGACAACCAATATTACCCCCGGAGCCGACCCTCAAAGCCTCTGAAACCCATTCAACTACTCCTCGTTTTGACCTCCCAACCGAAATTGACAAGCCGGCCAAAAATGCTGAACAAGAAGAGATGTTCAGGAAGGTCAAAAGTCTAGAACAATCATTCCGAGACATGCGAGGGCTAGGTGGGCAAGTCAGTGTAGCATACAAGGATTTGTGCTTATTCCCAAATGTACAATTACCAGTTGGCTTCAAGATGCCTAAATTTGACCTATACAATGGGCACGGCGACCCAGTAGCCCACTTAAGGGGTTTCTGCAGCAAGATGCGAGGAGCTGGGGGAAAGGACGAATTATTGATGGCTTACTTCAGTCAAAGTTTAAGCGGATCAGCTTTGGAGTGGTATACACGCCAGGACCATGGGAGATGGTACACCTGGGATGACCTGGCACAGGCATTCGCATACCATTTCCAATACAATCTGGAAATCATCCCAGATCGATTATCTTTGACAAAATTTGAGAAGAAACATAATGAAAGTTTCAGAGAGTATGGTTTTCGGTGGAGAGAACAGGCAGCAAGAGTGGATCCTCCTATGAAGGAGAGTGAAATGGTAGACTACTTCCTCCAAGCCTTGGAACCAACTTACTATGCCCATTTGGTTTCAGCGGTAGGGAAATCATTCAACGAAGTAGTAAAGATGGGAGGTATAGTGGAAGAAGGCCTCAAGACAAATAAAATTATGAGCTATTCAGCAATTAAGGCAACTACTCAAGCTATTCAAGGCGAGGTAGGAGGAATCGGAAGAAAGAAGAGGGAGGAAGCAGCGGTAGTTGATTTAGGAATTTGGTCGGGACCCAGAAGTTCACTGCCTTACTATAATCAACAACGACCTCGCCAATCAACTTACCACCGCGATTCATCCCAACACTACTATCACCCGTCAGAGCCTCATTTTTCCATTAACCATGCACAAGCATACAATCAGCCACCTGTTCACGCTAATTGGCGTGCTCCTGCCATACCAAGTACTTACCCACGAGCCTATCCCGGACCAGGTTTCAGGCCTAGGCCAGCATTCAGGGGAGAAAGGGAACAGAAAAAGAAAACTTACACTCCATTGGGAGAGTCATACACTAGTCTGTTCCACAGGTTGAGACAGCTGGACATGCTAAGACCAATACAATCCAAGCTACCCAATCCTCCTCCAAAGAATCTGGACTACACCATTAGCTGTGAGTATTGTTCCGGTACACCAGGCCATGATACGGAAAAATGCTGGCATTTGAAAAATTCAATACAAGAGCTAATTGATACTAATAAAATCGAGGTTCAAAACCCCGAAACTCCCAATATCAACAGAAATCCAATGCCAGCCCATCAGGAGGCCAATATGATAGAAATTATACAAGCTGATGGGGAGACAAAGAAGCCGTCACAAACTGTCATGATGATCAGGTCTCATGAAGCCAAGCCAGATAAGCAGTTAACAGAGGAGAAGCCGGTACCTAAGCAGAACAAAAATGGTGATGAACCATCTGTGATAATCGAAAAAGGGTTTTCGAGCAAGGTGGCCACAAAGCAAGAAAGGTTTAAAGTGATAGTACCAGAGGTTGCCAGTAAACCCATTGTAGTCGTGGAAGGAGCCCGTACAGATCGGGTTATTATCACACCTGTAACCCAGCTACCAGTGATCAACAACAAGGTCATTCCATGGAACTATGAACGGGTGACTGTAATGTACAAGGGAAAAGAAGTCAAGGAAGAAGTGTGTGAGGTGCAAGGCTTGACTCGTTCGGGAAGATGTTTTACTCCCGAAGAGTTAAGAAAAACTAAAATTAATCCAACACCAATAAAGAGAGCTGTGACGGAAGAAGAAGCGGAAGAGTTTTTAAGAAAAATGAAACTCCATGACTATTCTGTTGTGGATCAACTGAAGAAGACGCCCGCTCAAATTTCATTGTTGTCATTACTGATCCACTCAGAGGAGCACCGTTTGGATTTGATGAAAATCCTGAATGAGGCTCATGTTCCTGAAAAAATCTCTGTAAATCATTTGGGAAGAATAGCCAACAGAATCTTTGAGGCAAACAAAATTACATTTTCTGATGATGAATTGCCTGTGGAAGGTACCGAGCACAACAGAGCTCTTTACCTCACCGTGAAATGTGAAAACTCTGTAGTAACCCGGGTATTAGTTGACAACGGGTCAAGTGCAAACATCTGCCCTCTCTCCATTTTAAGCAAATTGAAAATCAAAGAAGAGAGGATCCATAAGAATAGTATTTGCGTACGGGGGTTTGACGGTGGAAGCAGAGATTCATGTGGCGACATAGTGTTGGAACTAACAATAGGGCCAGTTGAATTCACAATGGAATTTCAAGTGTTGGACATAACTGTTTCTTACAACTTGTTGTTGGGTCGACCATGGATCCATGCTGCTAAAGCAGTCCCGTCAACACTACACCAGGCGGTCAAGTTTGAATGGGATCATTAAGAAATAGTTGTGCATGGGGAAGAAAATTTAAATGCTCACAGCAGTGCCATTGTACCGGTCGAGGGAATAGAAAATGACCAGGGACCATGGGTATACCAAGTGTCCGATACAGTGTCGGTAGAGAAAATTCCAGAGGGGAAGTACCTTCCGAATCCAAAGATAACCTCTGCATCAGTCATGGTAGCCTATGAAATGTTAAAAAATGGTTTTATACCCGGCAAAGGTCTGGGCTCATCTTTGCAAGGAATTATACAACCAGTATCTCTCCCCGAGAACTGGGGAACATTTGGTTTGGGATTTATACCCACTATCACCGATGTGAAAAAGGCCAGAAAGCTGAAACACAAGGCATGGGTTCTTCCAAAACCAGTCCCACATCTATCAAAGTCTTTTGTCAAGACCGATGATAAAAATCGCCCGATAACAACAATTCCTAAATCCCGGGTCAATCCTGAGGAGGAATTAATTGAAAGATTCGAGAAATTGTTTAATGATGTGAATATGTTGGAAAGCGGAGAAGGGTGTAGCAACGCAGAAGTTCAATTCGTTGGGCCAGAAACAAAGCTTAATAATTGGAAAGCCACTCCTCTCCCCATTCGAAAGGAGTCTTGGTAGTTTATTTTGATTTTCTTTCAGTTTGTTTGGGTTACCTCAGGGTTGTAATCCCAATGCTTATCTTACAGTTTGTTTGAAGTGTGCAAACCTTGTTATCTTTCAGCATCCAATAAAATACAGTTTCCTTTATCATTCCTGATAGTTTTCTTTTTCCCTTTCTTCTTTTTCTATACAGTTCTTTTTACGCTGGCTCTAATGATATGGCATGCATGAGGAATCCTCAGCCCAGTCTTAAAAATCAATCTGGTTCCGAAATAATAATTCAAGAAATATATTGTGATTATGAATCAGAATATGATGAGGATGGGGCTTTCGAAGAGATTAGTAAAGAGTTAATTCATTTTGAAGAAAAAACCAAACCTAACTTGGGTGATACCGAAGACATCAATATAGGGGACACAGATAACATCCAAGAGACTAAAATAAGTGTCCACCTTGAACCAGAGATACGGGAAGAGTTAATTAAAACACTCATAGAATTCAAAGATGTTTTTGCATGGTCGTATGACGACATGCCAGGTTTGAGCACTGACTTAGTGGTTCACAAATTGCCCACTGATCCAACGGTGCCTCCTGTCAAACAAAAGATGAGAAAGTTCAAGTTTGATATGAGTATGAGAATTAAGGAAGAAATCACCAAACAGTTGGAAGAAAAGGTCATTCGAGTCACTCGATATCCTGTTTGGTTAGCTAATATCGTTCCTGTGCCAAAGAAAGACGACAAAATTAGAGTATGCGTCGATTACCGCAATCTCAACAAAGCAAGTACGAAAGATAATTTCCCATTACCCAATATCCATATTTTGATCGATAATTGTGCCAAGCATGATATAGGATCTTTCGTGGATTGTTATGCCGGGTATCATCAAATTCTAATGGATGAAGAGGATGCAGAAAAGACAACATTCATCACACCATGGGGAACTTATTGCTACCGGGTAATGCCATTCGGTTTGAAGAACGCCGGAGCAACCTACATGAGAGCGATGACCACAGTGTTTCATGATATGATACACAAGGAGATTGAGGTATACGTGGACGATGTGATCATAAAATCAAAGCATCAGGCCAACCACGTTGGGGATTTGAGGAAATTCTTCTTAAGACTTCGCAGGTACAACCTCAAGCTTAACCCTGCCAAATGCGCATTTGGAGTTCCATCTGGAAAGTTGTTGGGATTCATAGTCAGTCGGCGAGGCATCGAGCTAGATCCATCAAAAATCAAAGCCATCCAAGAACTGCCACCTCCAAGGAACAAAACTGAAGTAATGAATTTGTTGGGAAGGTTAAATTACATCAGCAGGTTTATTGCTCAGCTCACAACAACCTGTGAGCCAATTTTTAAATTGTTGAAAAAGGATGCTGCGGTCAAATGGACCAATGAGTGTCAAGAAGCGTTTGATAAGATAAAAGGATACCTGTCAAACCCACCCGTGTTGGTCCCGCCAGAGCCAGGAAGACCTCTGATTCTTTACTTGACGGTCTTGGAAAATTCATTTGGTTGTGTATTGGGGCAACATGACCTCACTGGCAGAAAAGAACAGGCCATCTACTACCTTAGCAAGAAATTCACAGCTTATGAGGTTAAGTATACTCATCTGGAGAAGACATGTTGCGCCCTGACTTGGGTAGCTCAGAAGTTGAAACACTATTTGTCTTCCTACACCACTTATCTTATTTCGCGTCTGGATCCATTGAAATATATTTTTCAAAAGCCTATGCCAACGGGAAGACTTGCAAAGTGGCAGATATTGCTCACAGAATTTGACATCATCTATGTGACTCGAACTGCAATGAAAGCCCAAGCATTGGCTGATCATTTAGCTGAAAACCCGGTCGACGAGGAGTACGAGCCGTTGAAAACCTATTTTCCTGATGAAGAAATAATGCATATCGACGAGATGGAGAGAATTGAAAAATCTGGTTGGAAACTTTTCTTCGATGGAGCTGCTAACATGAAAGGAGTCGGGATAGGAGCTGTAATCATCTCTGAAACAGGGCATCACTATCCTATTACGGCTCAACTGCGATTTTATTGCACCAATAATATGGCTGAATATGAAGCTTGTATTATGGGGTTAAGGCTAGCCGCAGACATGGGTATCCAAGAAATTTTAGTCATGGGAGATTCGGATCTTCTGGTACACCAAATTCAAGGAGAATGGGAAACCCGAGACTTAAAGCTCATACCATACCGACAATGTCTACATGATCTTTGTCAACGGTTTCAATCAGTGGAATTCTGGCATATTCCAAGGATTCATAATGAGGTTGCCGATGCATTGGCTACTTTGGCATCAATGTTGCACCATCCAGACAAAGCTTATATGGATCCACTACATATTCGAGTCCACGATCAGCACGCTTATTGCAATATGGTTGAAGAAGAATTTGATGGTGAACCATGGTTCCACGACATCAAGGAGTATATCAAGATGGGGATATATCCCGCACAAGCCACAGGAGATCAAAAGAGGACCATTAGGCGATTGGCAAATGGATTCTTCTTAAGCGGAGGAGTTTTGTATAAAAGAACACCAGACCTTGGATTATTAAGATGCATAGATGCCAGACAAGCTACGGTTGTCATGTCTGAAGTACATTCGGGAGTTTGCGGACCCCACATGAGTGGATATGTACTGTCCAAAAAAATCCTCCGAGCTGGTTATTATTGGCTTACCATGGAGCGAGATTGTATCAGTTTTGTGCGCAAGTGTCATCAATGCCAGATACACGGAGATTTGATTCATTCTCCACCATCCGAGTTGCACACAATGTCGGCACCATGGCCCTTCGTTGCCTGGGGCATAGATGTGATAGGACCAATTGAGCCGGCAGCATCCAATGGGCACAGGTTCATTCTGGTAGCCATTGATTATTTTACCAAATGGGTTGAGGCCAAGACATTCAAATCAGTGACCAAGAAAGCTGTGGTCGATTTTGTCCACTCAAATATCATATGTCGATTCGGAATCCCAAAGGTGATCATCACAGATAACGGTGCTAATCTTAACAGCAACTTAATGAAGGAAGTATGTCAACAGTTTAAGATTACACATCGCAACTCTACCCCATATCGGCCCAAGGCGAATGGAGCAGTCGAGGCAGCCAACAAAAACATAAAGAAGATACTTCGGAAAATGGTAGAAGGTTCAAGACAATGGCATGAAAAATTACCATTTGCATTATTGGGATACCGCACTACTGTTCGCACTTCAGTAGGAGCAACTCCTTATTTGTTGGTATATGGCACTGAAGCAGTAATTCCTGCAGAAGTTGAGATTCCTTCCCTTCGGATCATCGCCGAAGCAAAGATTGATGATGATGAATGGGTCAAAACCCGTCTGGAACAGTTAAACTTGATTGATGAAAAACGATTGGCCGCAGTATGTCATGGTCAATTATATCAAAGAAGAATAGAAAGAGCATACAACAAAAAGGTGCGTCCACGAAAGTTTGAAGTGGGTCAACATGTGCTGAAACGTATTCTTCCACATCAGGTTGAGGCAAAAGGCAAATTTGCCCCGAATTGGCAAGGACCATTCATTGTGACCAGAGTATTATCGACTGGTGCACTATGCTTAACAGATATTGAAGGCAAATGCATAGACATGGCGATCAATTCTGACGCGGTAAAGAGATATTATGCATAATGTTTTGAATGTTTGTATTTAGCATTATTTCGAAGATTGGAATGACAAAGGCAATTTATTCTGCTATCCAAACACTATACCCTTTGCTTTCCCTTTTGAGCCATATTTGTTTCTTTCCTACCCTCTCTTGGAATCAATGAAAATCAAATATGAAATAATATTAAAAAAAATCACTATTATTTAGTGAACTACGTTTGACCTGATTCCTCAAAGAGGATACGTAGGCGCCTCACGGCTCGGTCATAGGGTGCATAATATGCATAATAGGCATAATATGCACGAAAAGAAACATCAAGAGACCCCAATCAAGAAACTGGGGCAGGAATTGTATCAGAAATAAGAAAAAGAGTCCAAGAGTTGTAATTTTAAACCCATATCAAAACTGTTTAGCTTTTGATACCTTTCCATTTCCAATAGCATACCAAAAAGACCCTTCGATCAATCTTAGAAAAATGCTGAGTCAAGCAAATGAAGATGGTTCATAACACTCTGGTACGAACAAGAAAATAAAGTAAAAAAATGAGAGAGTCTTATAGGTGAAAACCCACACGGGCACCATAACATGACGGAAGTTGAGAGAAATAAAAATGAGAGAGTCTTATTGGTGAAAACCTTCGCAGGCACCATAAGGCGAAAAGGAGTAAGAAATGAACAAATAAGGAAGGTTTGTCGGTGAAAACTCTTTGAGATATTGCAAGACAAACAGGTCTGTAAAATGAAAAATGAAGTTGGGTTATGGAAATTTTGGGGAAAACAAAAATGAGACAATTGAAAGGAGATTGATTAAAATACTGGGTTGATTAATCCAAATTGCATGCCATGATCATTGGCGCCAGTGACTCCAATCAGATAAGTCCTTTATTCCTTCCCCAAAAAATCATCCAAAATTGGATTTTTCTTTTCATTCTAGATTGTCGAAATCGTCATGTTTTCGTCACTAATAATCTTACTCTTCTAAAGCTTTGAGGTGAGTTTTTGTTCCAAACAAATAAGAAAGAATGTCAAGGTATACTACCAAGATTCAAGGTTGCATAGGACAAAAATACGGCCATGATGGGCAAGAGGTAATAAAAATAATAAGATATGGGTGTAAGAAAAATGGAATCAAAAGCGGATCAGCAATGTCAGGAGAACATATGATTACGGTTAAAAGGGTTTGAAGGAAAACATACAGAGGGGAATCCTATAGTTAAGGATCAATTACAAGGACAAGCAGTCTTTTCAACCATTTCAAGGCAACAAAACAAGACAGAGAAGCTCCACCGTCGGCAAGAATGCCCAGTTAACCATCCTGTTTTAAAACTAACAAAGTTTTCTTTGATTTTAAAACAGGGGCAAAAACAACATTTGAGTCAGGAAAAACCCGATGAAAAGAATTAAAAAGAAATCAGGCGTCCACCTAGAGAATGAGGATGAAGAATTGAAGAAATCAGGCGTCCACCTGGAGAATGAGGATGAAAAATTGAAGAAGAAGTCAGGCGTCCACCTGGAGAATGAGGATGAAGAATTAGAAAAAATCAGGCGTCCACCTGGAGAATGAGGATGAAGAATTGAAGAAATCAGGCGTCCACCTGGAGAACAAGGACAAAGAATTGAAGAAATCAGGCGTCCACCTGGAGAATGAGGATGAAGGAATTAAAGAAATCAGGCGTCCACCTGGAGAACAAGGACAAAGAATTGAAGAAATCAGGCGTCCACCTGGAGAATGAGGATGAAGAATTTAAGAATAAATCAGGCGTCCACCTGGAGAACAAGGACAAAGAATTGAAGAAATCAGGCGTCCACATGGAGAATGAGAATGAAGAAATTAAGAAGAAATCAGGTGTCCACCTGGAGAATGAGGATGAGAATTGAAGAAATCAGGCGTCCACCTGGAGAATGAGGATAAAGAATTGAAGAAAATCAGGCGTCCACCTGGAGAATGAGGATGAGAATGGAAGAAATCAGGCGTCCACCTGGAGAATGAGGATGAAGAATTTAAGAAGAAATCAGGCGTCCACCTGGAGAATGAGGATGAAAGAATTAAGAAGAAATCAGGCGTCCACCTGGAGAATGAGGATGAAGAATTGAAGAAATTAGGCGTCCACCTGGAGAATAAGGATAAAGAATTTAAGAAGAAATCAGGCGTCATCCTGGAGAATGAGGATGAAAGAATTGAAGAAATCAGGCGTCCACCTGGAGAATGAGGATGAAGAATTGAAGAAATCAGGCGTCCACCTGGAGAATGAGGATAAAGAATTTAAGAAGAAATCAGGCGTCCACCTGAAGAATGAGGATGAAAAAATTAAAGAAGAAATCAGGCGTCCACCTGGAGAATGAGGATGAGAATTGAAGAAATCAGGCGTCCACCTGGAGAATGAGGATGAAGAATTGAAGAAATCAAGCGTCCACCTGGAGAATGAGGATAAAGAATTTAAGAAGAAATCAGGCGTCCACCTGGAGAATGAGGATGAAGAATTGAAGAAGTCAGACGTCCACCTGGAGAATAAGGACAAAGAAAAGAAGCAGTCAGGCGCCCACTTGGAGAACAAGGGAATATATTTGAAGCAGCAGTCAGGCGCCCACCTGGAGAACAAGGGAATACAATTAAAGCAGCAGAAGTCAGGCACCCACCTGGAGAACAAGGGAATACAATTGAAGTGTTGAAATCAAAAGCCCGCTCATATGAGAAAGGAGCACACTTAGAGTCAATAAAGCAGAGGAGTCCAACAAAGTCCCCAGCAGGAAACAACAAGAGTCCCAAACAGATAAAGAAAATATGGGACACAATGAAAAGGAATACGGAATAAGCCAAATGCCCAAGAGTCACCAAGATATCAAGACAACAAGGAACGCAATGACATGATCTAGATAAGATTTTATAATTCATGTACCATAGGCTAGTTTAGCTTTTTGTATTACCTTTGAAGCAGGGTGTAATAAGGAGGTCAGCAAGCAGTAAAAGCAGCACGAAACAGCAGTAACATCACAGTCCCACGGTAGTCCCAGCTACCCTAAACTTCCCGAACTATATTGACCTGATTCCTTTATAGCCAAGGATATGTAGGAAACCTTTGAAGCAGAGGTTCGGTCAAATCTTTCAAAAAATGCTTCCCACGTAGTATTTGAACGGGCAAATATCGCTCGTATCCGCTCACTTTATCTTTGCACGAAAACTCTTCGAGTTTCCACACAAAGAGGGGCAGCTGTAAGCACGTGATTTTTGCCTCACGAAAATTACTTCAAAATAAAAATAAAAAAATATGAAACAATTTTTTGCTTAGTGTGCAATTTTTAGAATTTGTGTTGCATTTATTAATTGTTTGTGTTTTGTCCGTAAATGTTAACTTTGTTATAATTAAACGAAAATAAAAAACACATGTTGCATGTATATCTAGTATTTAATTATGCATTTAAAAGATAATTGAAATAAAATCACAAAAATATGCATTTGTTCTAGTTTTAATGTTTCACTGTGTGTTTAACGCTTTGTCTATGTGTTAATAATTGTTAAAAAAGTAATTAATATTTTTGTGAGGGTAAAATTGTTTTATAATTAAAATTAGGAATTCAAATTAGAAAATGAAAAATAAGTTATAAAAGTAAAAATCGGACCTGGACCTAAATCCAGGCCAAACAAAATGAATCCCACAACCCAATCCAACATCCCCATGTCCGGTCCAATTCGAACAAACCTAAACGACGCCGTATGGGTACTTCAAATCTGGGCCATTGATTCGTTTCAATCAAACGGTCCAGTTCAGCCATTTCTTAAATGAAACGACGACGTTTTAAGTTATCAAATCTGAACCGTTCCTCTATTTTGATCCAACGGCCTCAGGAATTCACCCAAACCCGATCCATTTCACCCCCGGGCTGACCCTTTCCCCCGACTTAAACCAAACGACATCGTTTGGTTAAGTGAGATGATCCTGACCGTGAATCTTACTTGATCGGACGGTCAATATCCCTCCACCCCTTCCCTATATAAAGTCCCAAACCACTACCCCGGCCCCCTAACTAAGCACCCCCCTTCCTTACTATTCATCATCTTCCCCGAACCACACCCCTAACCCTAGCCTCCCTAGCATCCCACCGCCTGAAACCCGGCGGCAACAACGCCGCCGGTCACCACCTTAACACCCCAGACTCCTCACAACCCCCTCTTCACGGATCTGACCTTAGTTTCTTTCGAATCAGACCCCAACTCTTCGAATATTAAATCGAAGGTTGGTCTGAAAACTCAACCCTTTCCAATGGCTTCCAAAATAACACCACAGCTTCCCCTAGATACCCTAGCTATGGATCTAGTGTTGGTTTGGTTCGAATCCCCTCAGAACTCTTCGAATCTTCTTTTGAAGGTTCGAATCAAAAATGAACTCACTCAGATTCCTTTCAAATTAACACCAAATGACCCCTAGGCTTCCCTCACCCTTGTGTCATCTTTGGTTCCCTTCGAATCTGCCCAGAAGTGTTCGGATTTAAGATCCAAAATCTGAAACCCTAAAAATTTTCCAATCTTGGAATTTTTTCAATTCAAACGAGGGATTGAGGTTTAATCGACCTTAGTCGAAGTATTTTCAGTTGAAAATACTTCGACTAAGGTCTGTTTGATTTCAAAAAGTCCGAATCCAAGTTGAGTTTGAGTCCGGTTGAATTTGAAGGTTCAGAGGTATTTTTTCTATTTCTTATGTGTATTCTACGTGTATTTTTTGTTTGTTTCATTAGTCTGTTTAATTTTTCATAATTTTCTAGTCAATTCTGTGATTCTGCCTTATACCCGTCTATTTGATCCTAATTATACCATTGTTTCTGTCAGTATGATTATTTACAATGTGTGTAATCGACTCGATTAAGTTCGTCGATTAGTTATATTATGAATTCTCGTTTATGATAATACTGATTGAAAACAATCTGTTTCTATAGACTGTTTGTTGACAAATGTTGTAGATAATCAGTTTAATTAATACTCGTTTGTAAATCAATAAGTCTGTCAGAATAAATGTTGTATGTATATTGTTTCCTGAACATTAAGTTTCAGGGCATTGTCAGTATATTGACAATGCTCCTGTTTGTTTGATTTTAGTTCAAAAGTTGAAGTTCAGTTTGAATTATTGTACTGAATTCAGTGTAATGTTATTGTGATGTTAGGTTTAAACTCAATTTCACAAGTATTGATTAGATACCATTGTATTAGAAAAAGTACATTCTCAGTTAAGATTCAGTCCAGAACTTAAGAGAATTGGTATTAGCTGTTTTAATTCAGGTTGATAGTTAGGTTTGAACAGATTTTTAATCTGTTTTGTATCAGATTCTGAATTTAAGTTTAAAGGCAGTAGTAACAGTAATTACAGTAGGATTTCTGAGGCATTTCTGGGATAGAACAGTAAGGGTAATATGATAGTATAGTGGGTTGAAAGTGGAAAGTTAATGGCTATTATTTAATGTGATAATGGGAAACAAAGGGTAATGGGGCTGCTGAAAATCAGGATAAGATCACTTAATAGGATTTAAAGTATTTAAAAGAAGATTTTAATGGAACTTTCTGATTTTTAAAACAAGAAAGGGGTCCAGACAGCAGGCTAAAAAAGAGGGGCAGACGTGTATAAGAGAGGGGGGATTGGGACTGATTTAAGGATCAAATTTTTGAGGGAGATTTTAAGAGAGATACACAGAGGGAAAAGATAAATTTGAGAGAGGAAAATCACAAGCAGAATCAGAAATCTGAAAGGGAAGATAGAAAGAAAGGAAAACAGAAACATTAAAACAGAATTCTGCCTCGGAAGTCAGTATTGAAGTTGATTCTGTGTTTTGAAATTGAAAGCTTTTTCAGTATGCTTTGTTCTAAGTCTCAAAATCAGAAATATTATTCTTTTCATTAAATCCGTCCGGATTTGTTCGATCTCATTGTTCAGTTAAAAATCTGAAATTTCTTTAAAAATACTGTTACTGTGCATTTGGTTTCCTCGGGTCTTATTATTGCTCAAATCTGTGGAAAGACTGTTATTCTGCTGATTTTGTTACTGCTGCTACTGCTGAAATTTACTCCTTCTACCTTCATTTCCAGGTACATACCTTTTAAACTCATGTTGTGAAAAGTTTCAACACGGCAAATAAATGAAGTTTGGAGTTATAAGTCTGCTTTCTACTTATCTAAGTCCTTTAGTTTAAATTTCAGTTTTATTTCGTGTTGGTTAATTAGTGGTGAATTCAACACGATGGCTATAAGTTAATTGCCTTATTTTGAAATTCGTATAAAAGTTTGTAATAATGTTATCCATTTCAAAATCTCATTAGTATAGTTATATTTGAATTGTCAAAATAGGGAATATGGCATAAAAATGGGCCATTGATTACATCCCGTAATATCTTTAGCTAAATGTAAAGTATAATGGAAGTATCAAGAAGTTACATCATTAGTATATCTTGTAAAAATATGATTTTGTTTAGATTGATATAAGTTATATGTTCATATATGGCATGATGACAGGTATATATATAATCATATGAGTAAGGTGAGTTGGTATAGCTCGTTACGATGTTAGAATATTATGAATGTTTAGGCGCACAACTATGTTGCATGTAATACAATTTTATTGAATCAATTCGAATAATAACCCCTTTCTCATCAATTTGATTATTTATCGTTATAAACAAATTAACTAAGCAATTAGAATTTTGGATTAAAAACAAGCATATGAGAATGAGATGGGATGTATAAGCACAAATTGCAACATTTTATATCAAGGGTATGTAGAAATAGAGTTTGCATTAAATAAAATAATGAAAATTCTTCAAAAACATCTCTTCCTTTCATAAATTAAATTTTTTAGTTTCACATGCAATTCACTTTTCGGGTATACATATATTGGATTTGCGAGAGAAATGGTAGTATTAATCATACTTTATTTATTTTTACTCCTAAAATTTGAATGGCTTGGAGGAATATAGTTAATACGCGAAATATATAATCAACGGTCAACATTTAATAATTATGAATTCTTTTCAAAGAATTTAAGGGTATCTTAAAAAAGGGAATTTCTCATGATTTTCACATAAAAATGTAAATATAATAAACAATTTGTGGAAAATCTATAATACCATTAAGAATATTTTGCGCGATTAGGGATGCGTTCGCGTAACCTGATTATATTTTTAAAAGCAAATTCGGATTATGCGTTCGCGCAACTTCGAGTGAATATTTAATAAAAGGGATTTCTCCGAGGATGTAAAATAGTTTCATATAACCCGGGATGTGCAGTTCACTGTTTAAATATAAGGGTGATGACGTTCTTAATTTTATTTTAAATCTCGAACATATGAATTTGTAATAAAAACTATAATATGGTAGATTTTATTGTGTACACGTATGCGTGGCACGATCCTCTGTAATTATAAAAGGTATATAATACGAATATACGTACGTGTATTTCGTTTATATAATTGGAAACAATAAACAAAAGCGGTGACAAAATCCTGCAATAAAAAATGTAAAATCAAGATAAGCCAAGAATAAAAACAGTTAAGCGATCGTGCTAGAACCACGGAATTCGGAAATGCCTAACACCTTCTTCCGAATTAATAGAATTCCTTACTCAGGATTTCTGGTTCGCAGAATAACAAACAGAGTCATATTCTCCTCGATTCAGGGATTAAAACTGGTGACTTGGGACGCCTTAAAATTCCCAGGTGGCGACTCTGAAACAAATAAACAAATCCCGTTTCGACTATCCTTTAATTGGAGGAAACTCCCTAAGCGCCCCGCGGGCGCGGAAAAAGGAGGTGCAACAAAAGAAATGAATCTGACGACCTCTGGACAGAACTCAAACCGAAAACCAACGATAGTACCTCGACAAATCGCCAACCTCACCGGAAAAACAGGAACTCCGATGGAAAAACAAACGGACTCTGCCGGATTTTGAACGAAACAATAATGAGATGAACTAGGCGCATTATTCCGCGAATCTGGGCAAGAAATGAGACACTCCTTTTTTTCTGATTCCTAGCCGGATTTTGGACTGTTTTCCGAGGCTCCTTCGGAGTGGTTTACAGGCGAGTTTACTGGGAGTTGTCAGCTCATTTTGGAGCTCTATTCAGTTGCTTCCATGGAGTTTGGAGGCATGAGAGTAGTTGATGGATGGGGTAGTTTGGGTGTGTTATGGCTAAAAGAAAAAGGTAGAGATGGCTGTTTGGTTCAAGCTTGCGTGAGGATGGTCGTTGGTGGACGTGAAGAGGTCCGGCGACGATGGTGAGCTGAACAGTGGTCGTCAATAGAGCTGCTGGATGCTGGCTGTTACTGAAGAAGAAGAGAACGACAGTGGGGTGCGTTTGGAGAAGACGGAGACATGGAGGGGGTGGGGGCCGTGTGCTCGAAGAAGACGACGCAAGGGTGGTGGGTCGTGAAGAAGACGACGCAGGGATGGTGGGTCGTGAAGAAGATGATGGTCGGGGGGAGGTTGGAGGTCGTTTGTGTTGCGCAACTTGTTCTAGCTGCTGCTCGTAATAGCTTCTTAAACGAAGAAGCTTTTCCTTCAACTCCCCTTTAGTTTTTAGGCTTTGTTTAATATATATAGGTCTAGGTTAGTGGTAGGGTTTTAGGTTAAGGGGTATGAGCCTAGGAATTATGGGCTTGACAATTGTGGGCTAGGTCCAAAATTAGGCCTAAAGATGGGTTGCTCGAGCCCAAGTTCTATTCTTTTGCCGCGAATAAGATTAAAAATACGCGCCCATTTATTAATTAGTCCTACTATTAAAATAATTATTAAAACAAAACTAACCATTAAAACAAATCTATTTTTTGTATTTTCAAACATTATATTAAAAATAAAAATACGATACAATTTTATATATATTTTTTTAGATTAAAAATGACTACAAAATATTAATTAACTTATTTTTTTTTGTAATTTTTGTTTTCTTGTACTAAAATAAAGTAAAAGAGTCAAAATTAATTAAAATATCTATATTATGCCTAAATTAAATATTTTACGCTAATATATAAAAGATCTTGGGGAGGGTCAAAAATTACATGTCTACAGCTGCCCCTCTTTGACTGGAAATGTACAGAGTTTTCAGATAAAGACTGACTAGACAGGTTTTTGACCCGACCCTTATTTGGAGAGACTAAGACTAAGAGAAAAGGGGGATGCGACCGAGCTCTGGCATTTGAGCTGCCTACATATCCTTGGCTATAAAGGAATCAAGCAACGTGTAGTTCAGAAATGAGTGAGGTGATAGAGTATGCCGAGGTGGAGATCCGGTCGAGGTGCCGTTTCGTCGAGGTTCCGGTCTGCGGTCCCTGTTATTACATCAAAAATCAAAAGATGAAAAAGACTAGCTAAGCCTATCGACTACGAGCTACAAGATTCCTATCTATAAGTCTTCTGAAGCTTGATCTTGAGTCTTGAATGGTTCTTCATACAGACTTTAGCTTTGAACCTTGACACTTGTTAGCTGCAGGTGCTAGCTCCTTCTTCTACAGCTTCTGGGTCAGGACCGGACATGTAGTGCTTGTGACCTCGGCCATGTCTTGAGCAGCTCACATCCTTCATCAACTTCTGAATTGCATTCTGAATTGAATTCCCTTTTTTCAGGTGGGCGCCTGATTGCTGAACCTGAACTGTCCTCCCTTGTTACTTGACACTATTTTCCCTTACACTTTGAACCATTTTCCCTGAAACTCGAACTTTTTTCCCTAGAAACTTGAGTTGTTTTCCCTTGTTCTCCAGGTGGGCGTCTGACTGCTGAACTTGAAATTGAATGTATTCCTCTGTTATCCAGGCGTGCTCCTGACTCTATTATACAGGCGGGCTCCTGATTTCCGAAACTTGAATTATATGTCTCTATTCTCCAGGTGGACTCCTCACTTCTGAAATTTGAAATGTATTCCTCTATTATCCAGCGGGCTCCTGATTTTCGAAACTTGAATTGTATACCTCTGTTCTTCAGGCGGGTTCCTGACTTCAAAAAGACAAAGAAATCAATTGAGAACTAAAAATTTGAATTGTATCACCTCTGTTCTTCAGGCGGGCTCCTGATTGCTGAAACTTGAATTGTATGTCTCTATTCTCCAGGCGGACTCCTGACTTCCGAAACTTGAAATTGAATGTATCACCTCTGTTATTCAGGCGGGCTCCTGACTACTGAACTTGAACTGAATGTATTCCTCTGTTATCTAGGCGGGCTCCTGACTTCATAAAAATAAACGAACCAAGAAAACTTTCTACCCCAGTTTGGAAACTGGGTACATGTTACTTGATATTAATAAGAATTTGATTAAAACGTGACTTGAAATACCTCTGTTATACAGGCGGGCTCCTGACCTCCGAAACTTGAATTGTATGCCTCTGTTCTTTAGGCGGGCTCCTGACTTCAAAAAGACAAAAAGTCGATTGAAAACTAAAATTTGAATTGTATCACCTCTGTTCTTCAGGCGGGCTCCTGATTGCTGAATTTGAAATTGAATGTATTCCTCTATTATCCAGGCAGGCTCCTGACTTCACAAAAATAGACAAAACAAAGAAAACTTTCTACCCCAGTTTGGAAAACTGGTTGTTTGTTACCACATACTAATAAGAACTAAAACTTGAATTGTGATAAAACTGAAATGCAACTTTTAAAAATTTAAAGACTGCAATGTATCTTAAAATTTAAACTTTATCTTAGGTGAAAAATTTCATCAGACTAAGATTCTCATCTTAGGTGAAAGATTCGACGGACTAAGATTTATCTTTATCTTAGGTGAAAAATTCATCAGACTAAGATTTTCATCTTAGGAGAAAGATTCAACAGACTAAGATTGTGACTCTAGGAGATAATTCATCAGACTAGGTCCATTTTTGCATGATCCCGACTTTCTTAATTTTCCAAAGTCCAACTTCCTTTCTTTTCAAATTCCGCCTTCCTTTCTTGTTCCCAAATTATGCCTTCCTTTCTCTCTTTTTTTCGACTTCTGCTTTCCCCTTCTTTAAATTATGTCTTCCTTTCTTTTTCCTCAAATTCCGCCTTCCCTTTTTTTTCCAACTTCTGCCTTTATCTAAACTATGCCCTCCTTTCTTTTCCAACTTTTGCCTTTATCTAAACTATGCCTTCCTTTCGTTTTTCCAACTTCTGCCTTTATCTTTTCCAAATTATGCCTTCCTTTCGTTTTTCCAACTTCTGCCTTTATCTTAGGTGAAAGATTCATCAGACTAAGATTTTTATCTTAGGTGAAAAATTCAACAGACTAAGATTTCTTTATCTTAGGTGAAAAATTCATCAGACTAAGATTTCTTTTAACCATTTTCCTTCAAAATTTGTTTTATCTACCCACTAACTTGAATTATCTTCCTTCAGAACTGCTTTCCTAAAAACTGGTGTTGTCCTCCTTCAAAAAACCACTTCCCTAAAAACTAGTGTTTCATTCCTCCAAAAATTACTTTTCTTAGAACTGGTGTTTCTTTCCTGAAAACTACTTTCCTCTCTTTTTCTCTTTTTTAAAAACACTTGTATTGACCTTCATGTTCTTCAGATGGGTACCCGACTTCAAGAAAATTTTCAACACGACAGAAAATTTCTACCCCAGTTTGATAATCCTCCTGTAGCATATCTTTCTGCCATCAATAACATTTCCATGCCCCTGTTTCAAATCAAAGAAAATTCTGTCAGTTTAAAAGTGCGGTGGTTGGTTGTGGTACTCCCGCTGGGATGGCTTTCCTTTTCTCCTTTCCAAGCTTTGCGTTGTCCGACCATTTTTGAAACTTGGCTGATAACTTCCGCCCTTCTTGACGACTATCTCTCAATTATTACTTCTAGTCTTCTTATCTGACCCATGTTTTCTGTGACAACTGATTCTTCTTGAAGGTCTTGCATATTTACTGATTAACCACTTTCCCCATCATCTGTGTCACGAAAATACCCTTTTTCCCCGTTTAATCCCAATTCCCTCTATCTGTTGCATTATTCCTGAACCGACATCTACCAAACTTTGTGTTTCATAAGGATCCCAAAGTATGTTGATTATTACCAGCTCAGTGCTCTTGTTATTTTTCCTGACTTGTGACCCCATTTTGTGCAATTGGAAAGCTTGTGGAAAATTTTGAAGTCATTCCTCACTTGTTACGACCAAAAGACTCAGAAAGGGGAAATAAACAAAACAAAAGGAACAAAGTAAAGGACAATAGAAAGAGATGATTCATAACAAGAAAACTACACAATAGAAACCTATCAGATGTGGATACCGACTCTAATGACCTTGACATGCACCTGCGACCTATTCTGTTAAGCAAATCTGATGTTCATCTCTTGTTGTTCCTCTTTGCCGTGAAACTGGGCTTCATTGCTCCGCTTATCCAATTTGATTTGCATTCCCTATTCGGCTTGTAGTGCCCCAAAGAGTTTTCACCATCAAACCTCTCTCATTTCATTCTTTCTCTCAACTTACTGTCGCCTCAAGGTGACCGTAAAGGTTTTCACCAATAAGACTCTCTCATTTTTTATTTCTCTCAGCTTTCATCACCTTGCGATACCCATGAGGATTTTCATCAATAAGATTCTCTCATTTTCATTTTCCTTATTTGGACCGGAGTGTTGCCCCTGACAGGAATTACCTTACCTGCTTGACTTGGCATTTCTCAAAGACTGATCAGAAGGTCTTTCTTTGGACCGTAATATAGCCTTTTGGATGGGTTAGAAAGAAAGGGTATAAAAGGCTCAAAACAATTTCAAAATGGGTTAAAATTACAACTTTCGGAATCCAACTTCTCACAATAACCACAATTTTTGCCCCAGTTTCTTGCTTGGGGACTTTTGGATTTTTGTTTTGGTATGACTGAACCTCAGAGAGGCTGCCTACGTACCCTTTCGGGATCAAGTCAAACGTAGTTCACGTCATAGAAACTACGTTGTTGCGATTTTCTTTCTCTCTCTTTCTTTTTCTTTTTTTTCTTTTTTCTCTTTTTTTTCTTTTTCCTTTCTTTTCTTCATTTTCTTTTTCTTTCTTCTCTTTCTTTCTTTTCTTTTCTTTTCTTTTCTTCCCCTTTTTTTTTCTTTTCCTTTCTTCCTTCCTTTCTTTCTTTCTCCTTTTCCTTTCTTCCTTTTCCTTTTTTTTCTTTTTCCTTCTTTTTTCATTTGCCTATCTCCGGCACTTGCATTTCTTTAATTGTGCCGTTGATTTCGAAAGAGGGGTATGAAAGAAAATAAATAAGGCTCAAAGAAGTTGACAAAAAGGTAAAGTGTTTAGATAGCAGAACAAAACGTCTTCGTCATTTCAAACTTCAAAATATGCCAAATACAAAACAAGTACAATCAGAATAAAGAAACCATACACATCATCTCTTGACCGCATCGGAATTGACGGCCATTTCTGACCGCCCCCCTGTCAATTTGTCCAACTTGCTTTTACGGGGATTTTTATGTTTTACTTGCCCCAGTTTCACATGGTTCGGGCGTCAAACAATCTCAAAATGTCCCAATCTGTTCTCATTTCCTCAAGTGTCCTTATCGTTTTCAAAATGGTCTCATTGCTTCGCAACTTTTGAAGATCAGACTGAGAATTATGCGTGCATGTCATGTCACTAGAACCGGCAAAAGGCAAAACAAAAAGTTAGAAAAGAACTAAACAAAGAAAATGATTGGGAGTAACAACAGATCGGAATTTGCATTAGACAAACGATGAAACAGTTCGAATAACAAAACAAAAACAAAACAAACTTGGATTGCAACCCTAGAATGAACTGAAACAAACCTAGACAACCCTAGACAAACCACTACGACTAAACAAGCTAGACAAAAATGAAAGGATAGGAGGGTTTGAACACAAGACAATATCCGGATTACAACCCTGCAAATAATCCGGACAACAGAAATGACAGCCAAATGGACCACCAAAGCTCCTTCCCAGCTGACTTAGGAATGGAGCATCTTTCCAATTACAAGTACGGCATCTTAGCCACTAAGCTTCGCATCCATATTGCCATGACCATTATCTGCTTCAGTATCTTCAACTTCAGTCAACAAGTTCCCAAGAGTATTCTCATACCCCATGTCACTGGGCATCATCCCCACCAAGTGTGCCTCCTCATGTAAGGGATGCAGCATGATATTCTTGGTGCCACTGTCTTGAATCAAATTTTCCTGTATCATCCTTTCTATTTCTCTTTTCAAATCCCGACAATTTTCCACATTGTGCCCCAGAGCATTGGAGTGGTATTCACACCTTTTAGATGAGTCAAAGCTTCTCGCACGTCGGTTCACCTGATTTGGAGGAATGGGTTCAATCATGTCATGTTGTTTTAATTTCTCAAATAAGCTTGCATAGGACTCTCCTATTGGTGTAAAACTATGTTTCAACTTTTGTTCCCTTCTATACCCCTGGCTTGGATGTGGGTTACAAGGTAATTGAAAATTTTGCGGAGGCTGGTAGAGATTTTGTAATACTCGTGCTCGCTTTCTTGGATGATTTGGTGGCCGGGCAACATACTGGGATGGATCAACAGGGTATGGGGGGTTCGGAGGTGGATAGTAATGCTTAGGGGGGTCATGTAAAACATGATGAGGCTGCACATACCTTCGAGATGTTCTCCTAGGACCTCTTCTCAACCCTGATATCACCATGATTTCTTCATCCATCTCATTCGTGTTACCAGATTCAATTTGGACAGCTTGAGCTGCAGCTTCGAGAGCTGTTTGACTAATAATTATGCCTGTCATAAGACCGTTCTCCACCATTTCTCCCATTTTGATTGCTTCTGGGAAGGATTTACCCACTGCGGATGTCATGTATTGAAAATAATCTGGCTCTTGAGCCTGTAGAAAGACAATGATTAACTCGTGGTCATCCATGGGTGGCTTAGCTCTAGCTGCCTGCTCTCTCCATTTGATGGCATATTCCCTGAAACTTTCAGTTGGTTTCTTTTTTAGGTTAGAAAGGGAAATGCGGTCTGGGGCGATGTCGATGTTGTATTGAAATTGTTTGACAAAGGCCCGTGCCATGTCATCCCAGACGTACCAGCAAGATGTGTCTTGATCCAAAAACCATTCAGATGCTACACCCGTGAGGCTTTCCCCAAAATAAGCTATAAGCAATTCTTCATTTCTTCCCACACCTCTCAATTGGTTGCAATACCTTTTCAGGTGGGCTATGGGATCTCCATGTCCATTGTACTTTTCAAATTTGGGGATCTTGAAGCCAGGCGGCAAGTGGACATCGGGGAATATGCATAGATCTCTGAAAGCAACGCTCTTTTGACCTGCCATTGCTTGCGTGTTTTTCAACCGTTGTTCTAATCTTTTCACTCTTTGGGTTATTTCTTCATGTACTCTCTTTTGGACAGGCTTCTCGATGTTTACAGGAAGCTCAAACGAGTACGAGTGGTACTCAGGATAGTGGTACTATTCTTGCTGTGTAGCAAATCGTGACTCGTGAAAAGACTGTCCTTGACCATTGGCCCAGGCTTGATGCATTTTGGTCATTTGTTGTTTCAGTGTTCTATTTTCCTCAACCACAGTGGACCCTTGTTGAACCCTCTGACCCTGAGTCTCTTGAGCACTCATAACAGCTTCGATGTCAGTTATCATTTTCCTTGGATCTTGTGTTTCCAGCTTACCACAACCGACCACCTCAACTTTCTTCATAATTCAAAACAAAACATGTTATAATGGATTGGGTCGGTCCTCATTATTCACAACATCTTTTCCCATTTTTCTTCAATTCTTCTTTTCCATTTTTCATTTTTCATTCATTTTTTTTGGGTTGCGGTCGAATCCTATGTGGATTGCCTACGTATCGTGACCCCGCACGAATCAGACCAGGTGTAGTTCGTGCAAATAAAAGGTAAACGACAATAAAAATATTTTTTTTTGGAATTTTCCATTTTTATAATAACGACAAAACTGACCAACTTAACGATGCAATACAGACTCGAAAATTAAACGACCCATATACTCTAATCAAAAGAAATACAAACCCAAAAACAAAATGATAGATTCCTTCCCCTATATGCCAACTTTGACCCAAAAATCCGAACGGTATTCACTTGACCACTGACTCTTTTCTTATATATTTTTTAAAATTAAAACAAATGACCCGGTATTGCAAATACGGCCTTCCTGCACCTCGGGGCGAAGATTTTAAGGCTGTGAGGGTCAAAAATCAAAATACGACCAAAGGTGGCTGTTTATGCAAAGTCAGCCTTTCGGCGCCCCGTTTGGGAACATTTGGCTATTTTTGACAAAAATGGCATCACCTGGTTTATTTATGACAAAAGTTAAAATTTTGATATTTTTTGGTTATTTCTGCAAAGGGGAGGTTGGACCCGATGAGGGTTGCCTACGTATCTCACGCCCTGTGAGAATCAAACCATGCGTAGTTCGGGTGAATTAACCGAACTATTTTAAAACATGACTCTTTTCCATTTTTATTTTTGGCATTTCATAAGCGAATAAAAACTATTTTAGAAACAAGACTCTTTTTTTCTTTTTCTTTTCAACAAATAAAACAGACATTTTTTTTCTTTTTCATTTTCCACAGACAATAAAACAACCTATTTTTCCAAACTAAATAATAAAAGACTCTTTTTCCTTTCATTTTTCAACAAATAATGAAACAACTTATGTTTTTCAAACTAAAACAAAAGCTCTTTTTATCCTTTTCTTTTTCAACAACCAACTTTCCAAAAATAAAAGACTCTTTTTTTTCTATTTTTCTTTGCTTTTTTTTTTTTTAGTAAAACAAAATAAAACATTTTCCTTTTTTTATCTCCTCAAAATTTCCGCAGAGTTTCGCCAGTAATTGGTCATTGATTTTTATCTCTAAAATAATCAATTAACTCCCTAACTGATATTTCTTTTTTTTCCTCTTTACTCTTTTTTTTCTCAATTTTCCAACATTCCCGAAATTCAGAAACCGGTCAACATACAGGTTCGAAACAAATATATGTACAGAGCAAGTAGGATGCATCAGGATGGTCTTTTCATTTCAGGTTGCTAGTCCTAGACGGACTCAACCCTCTGGGTTGAGTCCCCTAAGTCAAATGCAACGTGATGCAAATAAGCGTTCCTACTAGGGATCTGGCATGAAGTCACGTTATTCTATGTTCAAAACCCGGGTCAGTGTTCTAGACTGTGTACCCGAGCGGACAACTCGAGTCGAGGAGGGGGCAACTTACCGGGAACCAAAAGGCCATCCGGCTTCGTAACTTGTCCGGCCTCTTTCTTACTTCAAGGTATGACACTAACAGAATAGGGAGTCTCAACCAGTAAGCACATCCCCGGAGGTGAAGAGAGAAAGGTGTCGGCACAGTTTATATACAGTTCAGATAATATCAAAGCAGTAACATTTAGCACATTCAACACAAAACATGTAGGAAAATCAGATACAATTAAATACAGCAATTTATCTAAGCTCGAATTCTGAACCCTGAACCAGAGATTCTGGGTTCGATCCCCAGCAGAGTCGCAAGAACTGTCACACCTCCTTTTTCACCTATACCCGTAGGGGCGTGAAAGAGTTTTCCAATTAAAGGACAATCAGAACGGATTTAATTATTAATTATTCAGAGTCACCACTTGGGAGATTAATGGTGTCCCAAGTCACCGGTTGCATCCCGAACCGAGGAAAAATATGACTCTGTTACAGCCTGCGAACCAGAAATCCAGGTAAGGAGTTCTATTAACACCGGAGAAGGTGTTAGGCATTCCCGGGTTCCGTGGTTCTAGCACGGTCGCTTAACAGTTGTATTTGATTTTATCTAATTTTAATACATGCTAGCTTATGTGCCTTTTATTTAATTTTGAACTGCTTTTATTATAATTATTTTTAAAAAGAATTGCAACGTCGTGAAAACGCGTTTCGAACCACGTCACAATCAATGCACCCGTGGTTGTCAACACATTTCAACTTCGTCGAGATTTGGATTTGGGTCGTATCAATGCGCACCCGAGTTTAAGAAGGTAATTTAATTAAAATCGCGCCTAAAGATTCTAACGTAATATTATTTTGGGCAAGACCGTGAAGTTCGCTAAATGGCCTTCCCAAATTCTAATCATTTTTAATAACCATTTATTGAGGGCCCCACATTTATTCATTTTTGTGTGGTGAGGCTCGTCTCAATTTGTGAACCTCTTTTCTATCATTATTTATTTTATAAGATTACGATGTCGTGAAAACGCGTTTCGAACCCCGTCGCAATCAATGCGCCCGTGATTGTCAACACATTTCGACTTCATCGAGATTTGGATTTGGGTCGCATCAATGCGCACCCGAGTTAGGAAGGTAATTCTATTAAAAGCTTGTTTAAAGCAACTACGCGTTTGCACTTTGCGAGGGCCATGGAATTTCAACTAAATGGCACACTTCGATTTCTAAGGATTTGAAGTAAATAAATAAATGAGGGCCATGAGTTTTGGAATTTTATTCGACATGGCGCACTTCGGCCTATTAAAACAATTTAAGAAAGCTTGCTCGAAGTTGCGAAACGCATATTCTGAATTGATTTAGAATCGTAATTAAGTCACGCGAGCGTGTACACAATCACGATAGATGTATTAAGAGCATGCCCAAAAGTAGCGATCAAAATAATAAAACAATACCAAATACGACCCTGCCCAAACCCAAAGCTATATTTACTATCTTTTTTAAGATGAAACTTTTAAACCTATCCAAATATATTTTTAAAATAGTACGTTATTTATACCATAAAAAAGAAAAAGAAAAAAAAAACTAGTAGCATCACACTGTTACAATCCAAAGAAGGCTAGAAACCATAAAAGAGTAAAAGTACAATAAATCCCCAAGGTAGCCCTCAAATGAACTGTCATCTCCTATGAAAAGCTTATTCAACTTCAAACAGAATTAACACATCTTTAAACAAATCAAACACGTCATATTATTGTCCTTCCTAGCCGCTAACATCGAAAACCACATATTTACAACAACAAAACCAAAGCATATGATATGAAACCTCAGATAAAAGCTCCAAGAAGACACCCAAAGAACAAAATTTAAACCTTAGTGACGGAGTTTCTCTGGCGACAAATATTGACCAACCAATGTAGTATTATTATCAATGACACAATAAAATAGAAACTAACCTTACATGGGAAATAAAATAAATGAATCCGACGACCTCTGGACAGAACTCAAACCGAAAACCAACGACAGTACCTCGACAAATCGCCGACCTCACTGGAAAAATAGGAACTCCGATGGAAAACCAAACAGACTCTACCGGATTTTGAATGAAACAATAATGAGATGAACTAGGCGCGTTTTTTGGCGAATCTGGGCAAGAAACGAGACGCTCCTTTATTTCTGATTCCTGGCCGGATTTTGGACTGTTTTTCGAGGCTCCTTCGGAGTGGTTTACAGGCGAGTTTACTGGGAGTTGTCAGCTCATTTTGGAGCTCTATTCAGCTGCTTCCATGGAGTTTGGAGGCATGAGAGTAGTTGCTGGCTGGGGTAGTTTGGGTGTGTTATGGCTGAAGGAAAAAGGTAGAGATGGCTGTTTGGTTCAGGCTTGCGTGAGGATGGTCGTTGGTGGACGTAAAGAGGTCCGGCGACGATGGTGAGCTGAACGGTGGTCGTCGATGGAGCTGCTGGATGCTGGCTGTTACTGAAGAAGAAGAGAACGACAGTGGGGTGCGTTTGGAGAAGACGTAGACGTGGACGGGGTGGGGGTCGTGTGCTCGAAGAAGACGATGCAAGGGTGGTGGGCTGTGAAGAAGACGACACAGGGATGGTGGGTTGTGAAGAAGATGATGGTCGGGGGGGGGGGGAGGTCATTTGTGTTGCGCAGCTTGTTCTAGCTGCTGCTCGTAATAGCTTCTTAAACGAAGAAGCTTTCTTCTTCATGCGCAGCTTTGCTGCTTTTCCTTCAGCTCCCCTTTAATTTTTAAGCTTTGTTTAATATACATAGGTCTAGGTTAGTGGTAGGGTTTTAGGTTAAGGGGTATGGGCCTAGGAATTATGGGCTTGGCAATTGTGGGCTAGGTCCAAAATTAGGCCTAAAGATGGGTTGCTCGAGCCCAAGCTCTATTCTTTTGCCGCGAATGAGATTAAAAATACGCGCCCATTTATTAATTAGTCCTACTATTAAAATAATTATTAAAACAAAACTAACCATTAAAACAAATCTATTTTTTGTATTTTCAAACATTATATTAAAATAAAAATACGATACTATTTTTATATATTTTTTTAGATTAAAAATGACTACAAAATATTAATGAACTTTTTTTTTTTTGTAAATTTTGTTTTCTTGTACTAAAATAAAGTAAAAGAGTCAAAATTACTTAAAATATCTATATTATGCCTAAATTAAATATTTTACGCTAATATATAAAAGATCTTGGGGAGGGTCAAAAATCACATGTCTACAAAGGGTTGGCTTGCCTAGCTCTCATTAGTAGGCGCCATCGCGACTCCCTCGGATGGAAAATCCGGGTCGTGACAGTCCCTAATCTGGGACCCAATTCTAATGTTTAACAAATATATTATTATTTTAAATATTCTATAAATATAAATAAATTTGATTTACATTTAGCGACTAACTTTGGTCGCTAATTTTAATTTTTTGGTTAATTAGCGACCAACTTTGGTCACTAATTTGAAATTTTGGATAATTAGCGACCAAAGTTGGTCTCTTTTCAGGTCAACATTGGTCAAAATTAAAAATCACTTTTGTATTTAATATCTAAATAATATAAATGTAATTCGTTAACACTTTTGTAATACAAGGGATGAATACACTAAAATATACTCTAACATGCTATATATGTAGTTAAAGTAGTACAACGTATATGTGAATTGAATCATCGACTTATAACCTACTTAGATGTATCGTTGAATATTAAAACAAAACGTCTAGACTTATATCAATTAATCTGTTATAATTGATTCATCGACTTATAACCTAGTGATGAATGAATGTAATTCATTAACTCTGTTACAATACAAATAATGAATATGTAAGTGTTCGGTCTAACCTTAGCTTGAGGGATTAGGAGTTGAGTCCTATTTGCTAATTTCTTCTTGTTGAGTACAACGTATAGGCATGGTGACGAGTATCTATACGTTGGTGTCGAGCATGATCGTGAGTCCTAAATTGATACTTGTTGTGTTCTTAAATGATACTACGAATGCTATAGTGGGTAAATTCTTAATAATGAGTAAAGACCTAAGTTTATTTTCGTGGAAAACTTATGATTGAGAAATGGTGATAATTGAGATGAGTAGGAGTTGAGTTAAGATTGGTTATAGCTGGTTCTCCCTTGCCGGGACGTATATACTTGTACTGTTGAACTCCCTTGCCGGGATAGTGTAGTTTATTGTTGACCCCTTGCCCGGACTGTTATTATGATCACTGTTGACTGTATATTTGGGACGGGTTGTGCGCCACAACACTTTTATTATATATGGATTGGGTTGCGCGCCACAACATTATTGTATATATTTATGGATCGGATTGCACGCCGCAACAGATATTATATTGGGTCGGGTTGCGCGCCGCAACACTTTTATTATATATGGATCGGGTTGCGCGCCACAACATTATTGTATATATTTATGGATCGGGTTGCACACCACAACAAATATTATATTGGGTCGGGTTGCACGCCGCAACAGATATTATATTGGATCGGGTTGCACGCCGCAACAGTTATATATGTGGATCAGGTTGCACGCTGCAACAATATTAAATGATAAGGGATCGGGTTGTACGCCGCAACAATATTGTTATTGTATTGTTGTAGATATTGAATTGTCCTTTCATATCTTATTAAGTTGTTGTTGGATTTGATATGTTCCCCGAAGCATGTACCCCCTCCCATTTAAACTGCTTATTCCTGTTTATTTTTCGCCATATGTTATATAACTGCACAGGTTTATCTGGAGTCCGTTCCTAGCCTCGTCACTACCTCACCGGGGTTAGGCCAGACACTTACTAGAACATGGGGTCGGTTGTGCTGATGCTACACTCTGCACTCTGTGCAGATATGTAACGACCCGACCGGTCGTTTTGAGCTCCGGCGCGTCATTCAGCAGTTTGAGGCCATGAGCGGCTTCATCTCAGGTATATTGACTTGTGTGTATGGTCAGAATTAAAATTCAGGAAGTTTGGAGTCAAATCTAAATGGAAATTCTCATTTTGAAAGCTTAAAATTGAAGAAATGAACTAGGATTGGAATTTTGAGTAAACGACCTCGGAATTGGGATCCGAAGGTTCCAACAGGTTCGTATGATGATTTCGGACTTGGGTGTATGCCCGGATCGGGTTTTGGATAACCCGAGAGCGTTTTGGCGCCTATTGTGGAAGATAGCATTTTAGAAGAAATTGCATCAGTTTGGTTTAAAATGCATTTCAGTGTTATTGATGTCCGTTTGGGATTCCGAGACTGGTAGTAGCTCTGTATGGTGATTTTGGATTTGGGAGCGCGATCGGAAGTGAATTCGGAGGTCCGTAGGTCATTTTGGAGCCGTTCGGCTAAAGATGGAAAATTGAAGGTTTTTGAAAAAATTTGGCCGGAAGTGGAAATTTTGATATCGGATTCGAAATGCGAATTTTATGGTTTGGATAGAATCGTTAGGTTATTTGGGACTTAGGAGTGTGTCCGGAATATCTTTGTATTGAAATATATGAATTATGGGAAAAATTTGAAAATTTTTGATATTTAATATTGTTAAAGTTGACTTTGGTCAACATTTTTGGTAAACGGACTCGGACTCGTGATTTTTCGGTCTCGAAAGGTCCATAGAAAAATATGGGAGTTGAATGTGTTTCCGGAATCGAATTCCGAGGTCCCAGACCCGAGAAATAAATTTTTTCTTGAAATTGTTTTCTGAAAATGTTTAAAGAAAATGAAAATGAAATTTGATCAGAAAATAATGGTATCGGGATCGTATTTTGGTTCCGACACCCGGTACAGGTCATATATGTTGGTTAAGCGCTTCCTGTAAAGTTTGGTTACAAACGGACGTTGTTTGTCGGGTTTCGGCCTTAAATTGGAAAATTTGAAAGTTTATGAAATTTAAAAGAATTCTTGGATTTAAGGCTCAAATCATTGATTTTGATTTTATTTTGGCGATTTGATCGCTCGAGCAAGTCCGTGTGATGTTTTAGAGTCAGTGTTCATATTTGGTTTGGAACCCCGAGGGCTCGAGAGTGTTTCAGAGTGATTTCGGACTTAGGAAAAATTGCAGAAAATTCTGCTGTGCCCAGAAAATTTTAGGTGCGAGTAGTCCAGTTTGGAAGCTCATATCTTGTAATCTATAAGAAATCCGAAAAAGAGCAAAACACGAAAGTTGTAGCGCATACATTCTGGTTTTTGTAAAGTTAAACCATTCGCGATTTGGATATCATCTCAGAAAGTTACGATGGATCGAAAAGGGCTGCTGGAGCAATTTCGGCAGAATTTACGATGCACTTTAGAAGCTCATATCTCGGGATATATAAAGAGTTATATGGTGTACAACCTATCAAATTAAAGATCTTTGAGTCTAGTTTCTAAATAATCAAACAGTTTGTCATTTGGATATTTATACAAGACGTTATGGGTGTTTAAACAGAAGGTGTCCGACAAGGAACAATTTTAATAGGATGTACAACTTGTATAGCACAAGTGCAAGATACAACTCGACGAGCACAGGCAGATTCTTTTATACACGGATTTAACTCACTTTTCTTCATTTCTTCAAAGTATGGACGATTTTTGGGGAGCTTAAAGAGGGGATTTTCATCATCAATGTGAAGGTAAGTTATCCCCACCTATTTTGAGTTAAGTACATCAATTATGTATGGATTTGAGCATGAAAATTGTAGAAAAATTGAGGATTTAAGCCTAGGGATTTGAAAATAAGTTTTAGTGATTTGAGGGGTCAAATGAATTCCGATTTTGGTAAATTTTATATGTAAGGACTCGTGGCGAGACAAGGAATCCGGTGATGTGACTTTCGTAATTTTTTGAGAAGTGGGCCCGGGGCTCGGGTTTTGCAAATTTCGTGATTTTCGATATTTTTCGAGTCTTTTCGATTGGGTTATATTCCCTTAGCCTATTGTAATATATTCCTTGTGTTTTTGGCAAGATTCGACGCGCGAGGAGGTCGATTCGAAAGGAAAGGGCATCGCGGAGTAGACTTTTGGCCATCTTGAGATGAGTAATAGATGTAAATGATGTTCTGAGGGTTTGAAACCCCGGACTTTCACATCGTAACGCTATATTGAGGCGTGACACGCACTCCATGGCGAGTGCGGGGTCGGATACTATTGGGGATTGTGACTTGGTCCATCCCGTGTGATGTTTATACTATACTGGTGATTGATACACATACTTCATTGATATTACTGGGCTTGATGCCATGTTTGGGGCCTTGTGCCGATTTGTAAAATCCTTCGAGGATTGATATTACTGCTTAGCATGATTTGCATATCATTTAATTTCAGTCCAAGGTTTTAAATGTTGTTTTGCAAACTCAGCCATAATTCTAAGTGTTGAAAACTTAAATGATATTTTTAAATGTATTCCGGGCTGGGAACTTCTGTTTTGTAAATGCCCAAGGGGCTTATTATATTATTTTCTAGACTGATTATAAAGTGACTTGAAACAGTGGTAACAATGACACTGTGTGATATACTTGAAATAGTGGTAACAATGACACTGTGTGATATACTTGAAACAGTGGTAACAATGACACTGTGTGATATACTTGAAATAGTGGTAACAATGACACTGGATGATATACTTGAACAGTGGTAACAATGGCACTGTATGATATAAATTGGTCAGGTAACAATGGCTGACCGGTCAGGTAACAATGACTGACCAAGATATTGCGCTTGGGCTGTAGGAGCCCCTCCGGAGTCTGTACACACCCCCAGTGAGCGCCGTCGACGATAAATAAATATGGATGGCTCGGGCTGCACGCCGCAGTGGGTACTGGAATGTACCATCATATGCATTGCATTGCATTCATGTATTTGTATTTATACTGGTGTTTAGCTGCTCAGTTCCATATGTTGTTGTATATTCGGATTGTAGCTTACTTTGTGTATTTACTGGATTTTCTTATCTTCGGACTGTAGTTACTTTTATTACTCACTGGGTCGGAGTACTCACTTTACTCCCTGCACCTTGTGTGTAGATCCAGGGCAGTCTCAGGCTCAGTAGATCCAGTTGATCAGCAGATCCAACCTCTGGGAGTATCGAGGTAGCTGCACGGCATTCGCAGCCATTGATCTTCTCCCTCCTATCCTATCTCTTTATTTCCACATTATCGAACTTTGGATATACCGTGTATTAGGATGATATTCTATATTCTAGAGGCTCAGATTCGTGACACCGGGTCCTAGTGAGATTATATTGTGTATTTTTTAAAATCTTCAGTACTTTAATCTTGCTTAATTGATATTTCTTTCCGCTATTTTTTATAAATTGGGTTAAGTGTTAAATAGTGGTCGGGCTTGCCTAGTAGTGTGCTGGGCGCCATCACGACCGGGATTTGGGTCGTGACAAGTTGGTATCAGAGCCTAGGTTACTTGGTCTTGCGAGTCATGAGCCAGTTTAGTAGAGTCTCGCGAATCGGTACAGAGACGTCTGTACTTATCCTCGAGAGGCTGCCAAACCTTTAGGAAAACTTCACATTCTTGAATTCTTATCGTGCGTCCTTGATTCAGCTTGAAAAGAAACTTTTGAAATTCCTTCCGCGTGATCGTATGCACCAACGGGTGCTCAGTATCAGATGTGTCTCGATGGCTTTTGATTCCCCGATCGAGGGGCGAGGTGTAATCTCTGTGAGTTTGAAGTTAGACCAGTCTGGAGGACTTGAGGCCAAATCTTTGCCAATGGCTTGAGCACCGAGGTGCTGATTTTGTGAGCAAGTGTTTTGAACTCATATGTTCATTATTGTCCTTGTTAGCCGGAATGGCGTTTGGATATCCACGTGATGAGTATGTTAGTGTTGCGATGTGTATTTGTACGACTTGGTAGTGGCGAAGAAGCCTACTGGATAGTAGATGAATTGTTAAGTGATTCGTTTCTTATTGTGATTTGTTGAGTAGCCTGAGTTATGGGCGCGTGAAAAATATTTTTCGTATCTCCTAGTTAGATAAGTCTGGGAGCTGAGATCGCTTCCGTAAATTTATTATGACGAAATCGTTGAGTCAAGGATGTCACACCTCCTTTTTCCGCCCACCGCGAGGGGTGAAGGGGGGAGTTTTTCCAATTAAAGGACAATCGAAACGGGATTTATTTATTTATTTCAGAGTCGCCACTTGGGAGATTTAGGGTGTCCCAAGTCACCAATTTAATCCCGAATAGAGGAAAAGAATGACTCTGTATTACAGTCCGCGAACCAGAAATCCGGATAAGGAATTCTGTTAACCCGGGAGAAGGTGTTAGGCATTCCCGAGTTCCGTGGTTCTACACGGTCGCTCAACTGTCATATTCGGCTTGTTTATCTGATTTTATACAATTATGAGCTCATGTGCAAGTTTTATCTCTTTACCGCTTTTATTATTATATTTTAAAAGAATGTGAACATCGTTTAAAAAAAATGTCTTTGGATTGCGTCACATGAAATGCACCCACAATCCGGAACATATTTTTTATTCGATGTTTTGGGATTTGGATTTGGGTCGCATGAAATGCACACCCAAGTTTAAGAAGGTGGGATTATTAAACACGCGCCTAAAGAGCCTATCGCGTTCTTATTTCTGGGGACAGCCGTGAAGTTTGCTAAACGGCTCCTCCCGAAGTCTAAGTAATTAAATGTACATTTATTGAGGGCCCGACAGTTTGTACCTTTTATTGGGCGAGGCTCGTCTCATTTATTTTTTAAAAGGATAATCCTAAAGCGACTACGTTTTCTATTTCGTTTGTCTCTAGAATAAAAGAAGAAAAATACCTAATTTATTTACATGCTTGAGAGTTATTATTAAAAAAAATTTCGAACCTAAATAGTTAACATCGAAGATAGACGGGAACATGGGGGCCAACACAGTTTTGGGCCCAGGCCCAGCATACCGGGCGAGGAACTGAACCTGGGCCATTTTGTTTTTTTCGTCCGGCCTGCTACTTACTTTTACCCTTTTGAAATTCACGATAAGGCGGAAATGGAATCAACAACTACAAAGCTCCTTTTATGACTCTAAATAAACATGCTAACTAAAACAGTTCAAACTACTAATTAATTAACCTAAAGTCTTTATATGTATTTGAAACATGCTTTGTAAAGAAAGAAACTGAATTAACAGAATGCTATCCTTATATTATTGGTTCTTGTAGAATAACATGCAAGGCTTTCTATCCGCTATTACTGCTTGGTACTCAATTGTACATGGCAAAGCTACTACATGCTTCTAACAAATGAAAACTAACTACCCTTTTACACAACTTAAAATTTCAGAATTTACAAGGCTAAACGTTAAAATTTCAGTTCTTCATCTCACATTCATGCTTCAAATTTTCAGACTTACAACAACCATGATAAAGTTGTGTACCTGGTAGAGGAACAGAAACAGAGTAGAAAACAAGTCAGCAGCAGTAGCAGTAGCACAACAGCAGATTCATCAACACAGCAACACAGCCACAAACACCCTGTGACAGATTTTTAAAACCAAACAGAAACCCAGGACGCTCAATGAAGCAGCAACAGGTCACCCAAGTGCAGACCAGCAAAACCAGTTTGGAAAAACAACCAGCAATATCAAATAATGAACGGACCAGTGAAGCTGTAACAATGCTGTATTCAACAGCAAAGTAAAGACCTCTCTTTTCAGTTTCTATCTCTCAATCTACTGAAAATAACTGTAAGAAAAGCAGCCTAGAACAACAGATCTCTAACTCTGGACATTTTCAATTCAAAATCCAGCCTATCTCACACTCAATATACTCTGACTTTCAAGATTTAAAAGCCAACACTATTTTTGCTTTTTCTTACTCTGAAATATTAATCTCCAAATCCTCGTCCTCTCAAAATTAGTCCCCTTTTATTGTTCTAAATGAGCCTGTTTATAGGTCAGAAATGGCAAGCCCCTAGGCTGCCTTCCCACTCTGCCCATACCCCCTTAAACTAATCAAAATGCCCATCCACCTGACAGCCCTCGCATGTGTTTTTGTACCCAGAAGGTATGGGGAGACTACAATATTCAATTACCCCATGCTATCAAGTTTTGTTCCCCACTATTGTATTAGTTTAATCATATTTCAGTACCCTACTGTCAGCCCTTTTAAACTAACCAATTTGTGAATTTTTCAATCCCCAAACTACCCCTTTAACCCCTGTGTATTACTGTTTTACCCTAAGCTTCAGCAAACTGAAATTTGAACTTATGGAAGTTCAAACTCAACAACTGCCCTAGACTGAGTTCTAGCTATTTCTCTAATTGCACTGCAGCTACAAACCATTCACAGATAATTTCAAACAATCAGCTAAACTACAATGGTTCGATCAATCATGTGAGGCTATCAGAACATTCAAACCTATAAAATTAATCGACGATGTTTATCCAATCGACTATACTAGCTATAACACAGAACAATCAGTCGATAAAAAAATAAAATGAACAGGGCACCAAATGACTTCAAGCAGCTTTGCACAAAACAGGGGAACAACACAAATGAAACACTCGACGATATTAATCAAATCGAGTATGTATCTCACCATATGTATTTAACAATAGACAGAAGAATAGTCGACCAAATAAAAAGGTCTTGCGAAGATGGAGAAAATTGACAGAAAATATCAGTAAAAACAAACTAACTAAACATGCTAACAAACACAAACCACATTCAAACAAGGACATAAAGGAAAAAGGAAAACTTACTTTGGAAGCTCAACAACAAACGACCCAGGCTTTGACTGGATTTGACCATTTGAGGTTGAACGGACTTTAATCGAGGTGTTCTCAACCGAGAACACCTCGATTAAGGTCTATTAGACCCCAACCCTCCGTTTAAACTGGTCGGATTACCAAAGCTTTTGTGTTCTAGGGTTTATACGGTCTGATTTGGGGCTTGAGGGTTTCTGGGTAGATTCGGACCAAACCAAACTTGGTTTGGTCACGAGTGAGGCTAGGGTAGTGACCGGTGTGAATCTGGGGTGGGTTGGTGTAGATCGGGGTTTTGCTCGAACATTCCAACGAAGATTCGAGACGGTGGGGAATGATTCGAGGCAAGACGCTAACGGATTCGTGTTCAGGGTGGTTGGGTGCATCAGGGGTGTTATTTTGGTGTTCACCGGCGTCGTGGTTGCCGGGTTTACGGTGAGAGTGCAGGGTGGCGGCTAGGGTTTGGAACGGGATTTTGGTTCGTCTCTGGGATGATGGTGCACAGTAGGTGGAGGGGGGGGGGGTTTCGTTTGGGGGCATGGGTAAAGGGGTGAGGCTTATATATGGTTTAGAAGAATCGATCTTGGCCGTTGGATAGAACGTGATCGATGGCCAGGATCCCTTGGCTAGCGTAAAACGGTGCCGTTCCACTTAAAAGGAGGTCGAGTTGGTCCGGGGCCAAATGGGTCGGGTCAAGTTAATGGACCTAGGGATGTGTTTTGAGCTGTTGGATTGATGTGGATTAAAGGGCTAAGATTGGTTGTTCTTGAATTGACGTAGTTCTGATATCAAACTACGTCGTTTGATGACCTGGAAGACGGGTCTCTTGGACCGGCTGACTTGGGTTGGTTTTTTAGTGCTTTTGGGCCTGAAATGTTTGGGTCCAATCCGAATTTTCCATTTTTCCTACTTCCTTTCTTCTTTTAATCTTCCTAAAAAAATTCTAAATTAAGTTATAAATTAAATTAACTTTTTAAAAATACTAACTAATTCCTAGCAACATTTATCATACATAATTAAACACCAATTAAAACAAAATTGCACAATTTGACATTGAATGCTAAAAATACAAACGATGCATATTTTTGTAATTTTCATTCTTGTAAAACAAACTTAATTACTCCTAATTGTAGAATTAAATTCTAAATGCAAATATGACATATTTTTTGTATTTTTTTATTAATTTAACAAATAAACATGCATGGACAGATACAAATAATTATCCTAAAAATGCCACGAAAATTCTCAAAATTGCACACAAAGAAAAATCATTTTATTTTGAATTTTTTGGGAGTGATTCTTTCATAGGGAAAAAATCACGTGCTTACAGCTGCCCCTCTTTGCCCGAAGACACGAAGGGTTTTCGTGCAAAGATAAAGTGAGCGATTTTTGCCCATCCGAGTACTCCGTGTGAAGCATTTTTTGAAAAAAGTTTAAACCGAACCCTTGCTTCAAAGGTTTCCTATATATCCCTGGCTAGAAGGGAATCGGGTTAATGTAGTTCGGAAAGTTTTGGTAGCTGGGACTACCATGGGACTGCAATGTTACTGCTGTTGCATGCTGTTATTACTGCTTACCGATCTCCTTGTTACACCGTGCTTAAAAGAAAAAATCAAGAAGTTAGGCTAGACTACGTATTACAAGATCCCATCTATCTTCCATTCGTTCTTGATGCCTTGCTTTCTTGTCGGCTTGTGTCTATTCCGGTGCTTCTTTCTTCCGAGAACTGACGGGGATGACACCGGCCTTTTGCTTCTTGGAATACCATCTCTCACTGTCTGGTTCGGTCCGCCGGGGGTATAGCTTCCTTCATTAAGCTTTTCGGTGGTTCTTCTGGGGGATACGGCTTTCTTCCTCAGATTTGTTATGCTGGGCATAATTTAATGTTCACAGGCCGCTTCTTTCAAGATGCGTCTTCTCTTCCTTTTGACTCATGCGCTTGAATTTGCGTTGGGACCTCTTGTTGCAACCTTCAGCTTTCCGGTTAGTTGCTGGTTTCAAGACCTGAAATGTAAGGACTGAAAAATATTCCGCTTGTTATACAGGTGGGCGCCTATTTAAAAACATGAAAAGTATTCCTCTCATTATACAAGTGGGTGCCTATTTATCTAAATATAAAAATATTCCTCTCGTTATACAGGTTGGTGCCTATCTATCTAAAACATGAAAGTATTCCTCTAGTTATACAGGTGGGCGCCTATCTATCTAAAGCATGAAAAGTATTCCTCTAGTTATACAGGTGGGCGCCTATCTAAAAACATAAAAGTATTCCTCTCGTTATACAGGTGGGCGCCTATTTATCTAAGACATGAAAATTATTCCTCTCGTTATACAGGTGGGCGCCTATTTATCTAAAACATGAAAATTATTCCTCTCGTTATACAGGTGGGCGCCTATTTATCTAAGACATGAAAATATTCCTCTCATTATACAGGTGGGCGCCTATTTATCTAAGACATGAAAATTATTCCTCTCGTTATACAGGTGAGCGCCTATCTATCTAAGACATGAAAATATTCCTCTCGTTATACAGGTGGGCGCCTATTTATCTAAAACATGAAAATATTCCTCTCGTTATACAGGTGGGTGCCTATCTATCTAAAACATGAAAATATTCCTCTAGTTATACAGGTGGGCGCCTATTTAGCTAAACACATGAAAGTATTCCTCTAGTTATACAGGTGGGCGCCTATTTAGCTAAAAACATGAAAGTATTCCTCTCGTTATACAGGTGGGTGCCTATCTATCTAAGACATGAAAAAGTATTCCTCTAGTTATGCAGGTGGGCACCTATCTATCTAAAACATGAAAAGTATTCCTCTAGTTATACAGGTGGGCGCCTATCTATCTAAAACTATGAAAATATTTCTCTCGTTATACAGGTGGGCACCTATTTATCTAAAACATAAAAATATTCCTCTCGTTATACAGGTGGGCGCCTATCCATCTAAAACATGAAAATAATCCTCTCGTTATACAGGTGGGCGCTTATTTATTTAAGACATGAAAATATTTGAATTTGTTTCCTCGTTCCTCTGAGAAAATTTGACAACGGCAAAGAAAATTTTGCCCCAATTTTGGTGACCTTCTTTGTGGCGTGTCTTTCTGCCATCATCAACCTTTATTTTCCTGTAGAAATCAAAGAAAATCTTGTTAGTTTTAACATGGTGAGTGATCGTGTCACTCCTGCTGGGGGATGATTTTTCCTTTCCCTCTCCCTTGCTCTGCGCTCCCAAAACTGGTTGGGGATAAAGTTGCTTGCTGGGGAAGATATTTTTGCTAGGGATGGTTTTCCATTTATCCCTTCCCCGCTCTTTTGTTTCAAAACATGTTGGGGGAGTCTTCTTCAACTCCAAAACTACTCCCTTAAAAGTTTATTTTCTCTCAGTACTGCAGGGGATAAAATGTTATCATCTGGGGATAACGTTATTGAGGATAGGACTGTTGGGGTTATTTTGCTGCAGATCAATCCTCTCTTTCTCCTTCTCCCTTTCTGTGTTGTCTCACCACCTTGGAACTTGGTTAGTGATCTATCGAAGTTCTGCTGAGGATCCTCTTGGAACTTGGTCCATAAGTTCCTCAACCGTTGCTTTTCATCTTTTCTCCATGTTCCCCTTAACTTTCTAGGCCAGTTTGTCATTTGGTCTTGCAACAAACACCTTTTGTCTTATTGCCTTGTCTTTGGCCTGTTCCCTTCGCATTTTGCTTTGTACCATTTTGGCGACTGGTAGTAAACTCTGAAAAATCCTTCTCAAAATAAATTTCTGGAAAAAGTCCTTTTAGACAAAGAAATGAAAAGATAGAAAAAGAGAAAAATCTTTCTGAACAAATGCTGGGGGAGAACAAAAGGAAAGAACTTATCTGGACGGTATGACTGGTCCCAACGATCATGTCGTGCATTCTGGATTAATCGACCCAGTCTATTTGTATCAATCAATCTTCTTGATGGCCTCATTTGCCGGGAATAACCCGACGCCTAACTTTTGCCATATGCGGATTCTTTCTGCCGATCTCCTCTTGTCACCTCATAGTGCCCTTCGAGGGGTTTTCACTAATAAGACTCTCTCCTTTCTCTTAGCTCCCGTCGCCTTATGTTGCCTGTGAAGGTTTTCACCGATAAGACTCTCTCATTTTATTTCTCTCATCTTTCGTTGCCTTATGGTGCCTGTGAAGGTTTTCACTGATAAGACTCTCTCATTTTATTTTATTTTTCAGCTGAGGATTGGAGTGTTGCCGATATGACTCTCTCTGCTGGGGATTCTTTTCGGCTATCAATTCATTTCCAGTTTATGATCTTCTCCTTTGCTGGGGATCAGAGTGTTGTTACCGACTTCCGTTTGCGTGACTTGGCACTTATTGGATACCGATCGGGAGGTCTTTTTTGGACATCGACATGGGTTTTGTGTGGGGTTAAAAGAAAAGCTATCAAAAAATTCAAAAAATAACTTTGATGGGTGAAACATTACAACTCTTGGAATCAAACCTCTTTTGAAACTTTAAAACATAACTTCTGCCCCAGTTTTCTTGCTTAGGGGATTTTTATTTTTTTGTTACACTATGACCGAGCCGCGAGGCGCCTACGTATCCTTCTTTGAGGAATCAGGTCAAACGTAGTTCCCATGATTCCTTTGTTTTTCTTGTGACTTTTCTCTAATTTCAGTTTTCATTATTATTATTTATTTATTATTATTATTATTTTCATTAGTGACTCCAAAAGAGGGGTATGAAAGAATAAATAAGGCTCAAAGGGTGAAGCAAAGGTAAAAGTGTTTGGATAGAAGAAAGAATTGCCTCCGTCATTTCATCATCCAATAAGTACCAAGTACAAACAAACGGACAAATAACTATCATAATTAAAGAAATTACGCATAATATCTTTTGACTGCATCAGAATTGATAGCCATGTCGACGCATCTTCTTTCGATATCTGTCAGACATAAAGCGCCATTGGATAACACTCTGGTCACAACATAAGGCGAACTTGCCTTTTGCTTCGATCTGGTGTGGGAGGATCCGCTTCAATACTTGCTGCCCTACTTCAAATTTTTTTGGGGCGCACCTTCCTATTGTATGCTCTTACCATTCTCTTCTGATATAACTGGCCATGACACACTGCTGCCAATCTTTTTTCATCTATTAAGTTCAACTGCTCCAGTCGAGCTTTGCCCATTCATCGTCGTCAATCCCGGCTTCAGCGACAATCTGGAGGGACGGAATTTCGACCTCTGCTGGTATCACTGCTTCAGTTTCGTATACCAATAGATAAGGAGTTGTACCTACCGAAGTCCGAACTGTAGTGCGATAACCCAACAAGGCGAATGGTAATTTCTCATGCCATTGCCTAGATTCTTCTACCATATTTCTCAGTATCTTCTTGATGTTCTTATTGGCTGCTTCAACTGCTCCATTCACCTTGGGACGATATGGGGTGGAATTGCGGTGTGTAATCTTAAACTGTTGACATACCTCCCTCATTAAATTGCTGTTAAGATTTGCACCATTATCCGTGATGATCACTTTTGGGACCCCAAATCTACAGATGATATGGGAGTGAACAAAATCCACCACTGCCTTCTTGGTTACCGACCTGAAAGTTTTAGCTTCAACCCACTTAGTGAAGTAGTCGATGGTCACCAGAATGAACCTGTGGCCGTTGGTCGCTGCCGGCTCAATAGGCCCAATGACATCTATGCCCCATGCAACAAATGGCCGTGGCGCTGACATTGTATGCAATTCTGTTGGCGAAGAATGAATCAAATCTCCGTGTACCTGACATTGATGGCATTTCCGCATGAAATTGATACAATCATGCTCCATAGTGAGCCAGTAATACCCTGCTCGAAGGATCTTCTTTGCCAATACATATCCGCTCATATGTGGCCCACAGACTCCAGCGTGCACCTCTGCCATAACTGTCGTGGCTTGACCGACGTACATCTCAACAATCCCAAATATGGGGTTCTTTTGTACAACGCTCCTCCACTGAGGAAAAACCCATTTGACAATCGTCGAATGACTCTTTTTTGGTCTCCGGTGGCCTGCTCCGGGTATATCCCCATCCTGAGGTACTCCTTTACGTCATGAAACCATGGCTGGCCATCCACTTCTTCCTCTACCATGTTGCAATAAGCATGCTGATCACGAACCTGAATGTGCAAGGGGTCAACATGGATTTTGTCTGGGTGGTGTAACATCGATGCCAAGGTGGCCAATGCATCGGCAACCTCATTATGAACTCTTGGGATGTGTCTGAATTCTACTGATCAAAATCGCTTGCTCAGATCGTGCAAACATTGTCGATATGGTATGAGTTTCAAATCCCGTGTTTCCCATTTACCCTGAATCTGATGTAGGAGGTCCGAGTTTCCCAAGACCAAAACATCCTGGACATCCATGTCTGCAGCTAGTCGCAAACCCAAAATGCATGCCTCATATTCAGCCATGTTGTTGGTACAGTAGAAACACAGCTGAGCTGTAACAGGATAATGACGTCCTGTTTCAGAAATAAGTACCGCTCCTATTCCAACTCCCTTTGCGTTTGCGGCTCCATCAAAGAAAAGCTTCCAGCCTGGTTCCTTGGGTAATTCTAGCTCACCTACATGCATTATTTCCTCGTCCGGAAAATACGTCCTCAATGGCTCGTATTCTTCATCAACATAATTTTCAGCCAAATGATCGGCCAGTGCTTGGGCTTTCATGGTCGTCCTCGTCACATAGACGATATCAAACTCTGTGAGTAGAATTTGCCATTTTGCTAACCTCCATGTAGGCATAGGCTTCTGGAAAATGTACTTTAATGGATCCAAGCGGGAAATGAGGTAAGTAGTATACGAGGACAAATAGTGCTTCAATTTCTGAGCCACCCAAGTTAGGGCGCAACATGTCCTCTCGAGTTGAGTGTATTTGACCTCATATACTGTAAACTTCTTGCTAAGATAATAGATGGCTTGCTCCTTCCTTCCTGTAATGTCGTGTTGCCCCAACACGCAGCCAAACGAATTTTCCAGGACCGTCAGATAAAGAATTAATGGTCTCCCCGGCTCAGGTGGGACCAGCACAGGTGGATTTGACAGATACCCCTTGATTTGGTCGAATGCTTCTTGACATTCCGCCGTCCATTCTACTGCAGCATCTTTCTTCAGCAGCCGAAATATGGGTTCACAAGTCGCCGTGAGTTGAGCGATGAACCTGCTGATATAATTTAGTCTTCCTAATAGACTCATCACCTCCGTTTTATTCTTTGGCGGTGGCAAATCCTGGATGGATTTGATCTTGGACGGGTCCAACTCAATACCCCGTCGACTGACAATGAATCCTAACAGCTTTCCTGATGGAACCCCAAAGGCACATTTGGCTAGGTTGAGCTTAATATCATACCTTCGAAGTTTTTGGAAGAACTTCCTTAGGTCTGCTACATGGTCTTCCTGACGCCAGGACTTTATGATCACATCGTCTACGTACACTTCAATTTCTTTGTGTATCATGTCATGAAACACAGTAGGCATTGCTCTCATGTATGTTGCCCCAACATTCTTCAATTCGAATGGCATCACCCGGTAGCAGTAAGTTCCCCATGGCGTAATGAAAGTCGTCTTCTCCGCATCTTCTTCGTCCATTAAGATCTGATGATACCCCGCATAGCAGTCCACAAAGGATCCGATCTCGCGCCCAGCGCAATTATCGATCAGGATATGGATGTTGGACAATGGAAAATTATCCTTCGGACTTGCCTTGTTGAGATTGCGATAGTCGACACATACCCTAATTTTACCATCCTTCTTCTGCACTGGTACCACATTGTCCAACCACTCGGGATATCGAGTGACCCGGATAACTTTTGCCTGCAGCTGCTTGGTCACTTCTTCTTTGATCTTCACACTCATATCCGTCTTAAACTTCCTCAATTTTTTCTTGACCGGAGGGTATGCCGGGTTAGTGGGCAATTTTTGAACCACTAGATCGGTGCTTAATTCCGGCATATCATCATATGACCATGCAAAAACATCTTTGAACTCAATGAGGGCTTCGATTAATTCCTCCCTGATGTTTGGCTCAATGTAGATTCTGATTTTGGTTTCTTTGACATTATCTGCATCTCCTAGATTGACATCTTCGGTGTCATTCAGATTAGGCTTGGGGTTCTCTTCGTATTGGCACAATTCTCTGTTTATTTCTTCGAAGGCTTCATCCTCGTCGTATTCAGACTCATCATCATAACCGATCTCTTGTGCAATTAAGTCGGAGTCAGATTGATTTTTTAGACTAGGTCGAAGATCCGTCGTGCATGCCATGTCATTAGAACCAGTAAAAAGAGAACTGTTCAGAAAAGAAAAGAGTAAAACAAAATTAAAACAAAACAAGAAGAGAGAATTTTATTAAAGATGCGGGATAACAGGGTTCACACTTTACAAAATAAAATGAGATTTGGATTACACCCTGGAATAATCCAAAAACAAGAAAGAAAAATCAAAGCCTACTACCAGGACTCCCCCGGGTTGGAAGAAGAGTAATCGTCCAATTGTTGGTATTGGCATCGGGCCTCACAAACTGTATGTCTGCTCTACTGGAACCCTCTCCAACTTCTATCACATTGACATCAGCGAACAGCCTTTCGAAGCTCTGATTCAAATCCCCGTCCATCCCAATCAATGGTTCGAGAATTTTCGGGATCGGTGACCCCTTGGCACTTGCTCTAACAAATAATCTGGAGAGACGAAATAGGTTTGGGAAGAACCCAAACTCTCTTCTTCATTTTCCGCGCTCGCTTTACATCTGCCGCAGTAGGTTTGAACCCAGTCCAAAGGTCTCTAAATTCTTAGGCAAGGAGACAGGTGGAACAATCCCCTGAAGCTCAGCCCCCAGGCCTTTTCCTGGCACGAACCCATTACCCAGCATCTCTGAAACCATCATGACGGTTGCGGAAGCTACCCTGGGGTGTGGAATGCTTTTACCCTTGGGAATCTTGTTTGCTGATATTGCATCAAAAATCTGGTAAACCCAGGGACCTTTGTCACCGTTGGTTTCTATGAATGGCACAATGGCACCTCCCATGGTGCACGCAGTGTCTTCCCCATGCAGCACGACATCTTGTATGTCCCATTCAAACTTGACCATTTGATGCAATGTGATGGTATTGCTTTGGCCGCGTGGATCCACGGTCGTCCCAAAAAAAGGTTATAAGATACCGCAACATCCAATACCTGGAACTCCATAGTGAACTTGACCGGGCCGGTGGTCAACTCTAGTATAATATCCCCCATAGTGTCTGTTCCGCTTCCGTCAAATACTCGGACGCAAATGCTATTTTGTGGATTCTATCATGGTGAATCTTCAACTGGTTCAGTGTGGACAATGGACAAATATTGGCACTTGAACGGTTATCCACCAGCGCCCGAGTAACTGCCGAGTCTTCATATTTGACCGTCAAATAAAGAGCTTTATTATGTTCCGTGCCCTCCACTGGCAGATTGTCATCAGAGAACGTTACCCTGTTTACCTCAAAAATTTCGTTGGCAATCGTTTCAAGGTGGTTCACTAAAATTTCATTGGGCACATGAGCTTCATTCAATATCTTCATCAAGGCCCGGTGATGTTCATCCGAATGGGTCAATAGTGATAACAACGAGATCTGGGCCGGTGTTTTCTTCAATGTTCAACCACGGAGTAATCCTGCACTTTCATCTTTTTCAAGAATTCCTCCGCCTCTTCTTCTGACACGGGTTTCTTTGTTACTGCTGGGTTGGACCTCCTTAACTCCACGGGAGTAAAACACCGTCCCGATCGGGTCAGTCCCTGCGCCTCACAACTATCCTCCTCCACTTGCTTTCCCTTGTACATTACCACTGCCTTTTCATAATTCCAAGGCACGACCTTACTATCAATCACTGGCAATTAGACTACCAACTTTATGATGACCGGTTCCCTGCAGACCTCTTTCACAACAACTACGGGTGCAAATGATGCTCCCAATACTACCAATTTGGCTGGTTCTGGTTTCTTTGTTGCGGTGGATGGACTCTTCCCTAATACCACCACTGGCTTGACACCTTCCCCCTTCAACTGTACCTCTGCTTCCCCACCGGTCGATTTTTCTTTCGGAGTGGCACGGATCATCATCACTGTCTGTAAGGGTTTCTTGGGATCCCCTCCTTTGTGCACCATCTCGATCATGTGAGCTTCGTGGTGCACTGGCAATGGGTTCTGATTGATGTTGGGTGCCTCCGGCGTCTGGACCTCGATCTTGTTGGCGTCAATAAGATCTTGTATTGCCCGCTTCAACGTCCAACATTTTTCGGTATCATGCCCTAGCATTCCTGAGCAGTACTCGCAACTTATCGATTGGTCCACATTCTAGGGTGGGGGGTTTGGCCACCTAGGCTCGACAGGACTCAACAGACCTAACTGCCTCAACTTATGGAACAAGGCGGTATAGGTTTCTCCCAATTCAGTAAAAGTTTTCTGTCTCTGTAGCCTTTCATTTCTAGAAGCTTGATTTCCTCGAAAGCCTGCCCTTGGAGGGTTCCTCTACGCCCTGGGTAGAGGATAGGCATTTTGAGGTGGAGGGTATGTGTTATATGGAGGTGCATATGCGTTTTGGGGAGCCGGTGCACGCCATTGCGGGCGAACCAGAGGCTGAGTGTATGTTTGGGCTTGGTGCATAGAGAAGTGTGGTTCTTGAGGTGGATAGTAGTGTTGCGACGGGCTGTATGGATAATTTGGATTGTGGAGTCTGGGTTGGTTGTAGTATGGTTTGCCGGACCTGGACCAACTGCCTGCCTCAACCGTGGTGACTTCTTCTTTATTTTTCCTCCCCAGCGCACCTCTCGTACCGCTCTGAATAGCCTGAGTCGTTGCCTTAAGTGCTGAGTAATTCAGGATTTTATCGGACCTCAGCCCCTCCTCTATCATAACCCCTTTCTTTACTACCTCATTAAAGGATTTTCCAACCGTCGTCACCAAGTGACCAAAGTAAGTTGGATCTAACGTTTGCAGGAAGTAGTCCACCATTTCCCCCTCTCTCATGGGAGGATCAACCCTGGCTGCCTGTTCTCTGCAGCGGAAACCGAACTCACGAAAGCTCTCCCCAGGCTTCTTTCCGGTCCTTAGTAATGTGAGACGGTCAGGGACTATCTCGAGATTGTATTGGAAGTGACCTGCGAAAGCCTGCGCTAGATCATCCCAAGTGTACCACCTGCTGGGATCTTGCCTGGTATACCATTCCAATGCCAATCCACTTAAGCTTTGACCAAAGTAAGCTATCAGTAGCTTATATTTGCCTCCTGCTCCTCTCATTTTGCTACAAAAGCCCCGAAAATGTGCCATAGGATCTCCGTGTCCCTCGTATAAGTCAAACTTGGGCATCTTGAACCCCGCTGGGAGTTGGACGTCCGGGAAAGGGCATATATCTTTGTAGGCCACGCTGACCTGGTTGCCCAATCCATGCATGCTCCTGAAGGATTGCTCCAGGCTTTTGAACTTTCTCCTTACCTCATCCTGCTCTGGAACCTTAGCCGGCTTTTCCTTCTCCGCCGGGACCTCCAAGTGTGGATTATAGGTATGGGGTTCTGGTGCATTGAATGTGGGTTCAGGGGGATAGTATTGCGCTTCGTGAGCCTGAAACAATGGCTCACTAGTTGATCTTTGCAGCGTGGCTGGTGTGGGTCCCATAAAAGTGGGAACATTTGGTGGTTGGAAAGGTTGATGGGCTGGTGGAGCTTGGGAATCATAGGGGCTTCTCCCCTGATAATAGTGGTGATTCGGGAGGCTTGTTGAAGGGCCAGGGTGAGGGTATTCCGGCATATGCCATGGTGTAGGAGTAACGGGTGGTTCAGGGCTCTTTTGTACTTTGGCCAAGGCTAACTGCATCGCGTTCATTTCTAATCCGTTCCTCTCTATCTTCTCCATTACCTCTTTCAGCAACTGGCTTACTGGCCTTTCTTCCTCGACACTGTTTTCTGAAGTGGTCATGATTATTGGTACAGGTCCCTTGGATCTGGTTTGATAATGATGTGATGCCAGAACGCTTTAACAACTAACTGTCTGGTATTTTTGGAAAACAACAAACTTGTTAGCGTTAGAGTTTAACAGATTTGGTAATAGCACGTTGGGGATGCAATGCTCCTAAGCAGTTATCCGTTTCTAACATGTTTTTGCTTTCAACCGCATGCGTCATCCCGACTTGCTTTATTTGTGCCTTTTAAAGTGTTTTTGGAACCCTCCGCTTTCCTCTCTATTATTTTTTCTTCTTTCCTTTTTTCCTCTTTTCTTTTCTTTCTTTTTTTTCTTGTTTTTTTTCTTTTCCTTTCTTTTTAGTGGTGGTCGAATCTTATGTGGATTGCCTACGTATCATGTCCCCGCGTGAATCAGACCGGGCGTAGTTCTGCCACAAAGCAAAGACACAAAATTCTTCTGGAATCATTTAATTCATCACCAAAATTTGCTATTACAAACTACTTATTTTAAACGAAAAATAGCAAAATACAGATTCCAAAATTCTTAACCTGACTCGAAGAAACAACATATGGGAAGACAATGGACCCATAAAGTCCACAGACAAGACTCGAACTAGGGATACATTAAAGATTTCAACTTAGGTGCTCGCGAGGCATCGTTCGGCCTTTCCGCGGGCTTTGGTGTAAGACCCCTCTGCAAGCTCTTCAACTCATTCATGATCCGGTGGACGTAGCCCATGATGGAGGCAAGAAGGGTATCACAAGTTGTTTGCTCACATGCTAGGCATCTCATGTAGATGTAGTGCCTAATCTCATCAATCCTACCTCGGATGTTATCCCTTTCCCCGAACAGTCATTCTATTTGCCGGTTCTTTAGTCCCAGCATTTGAGCATTGTCGGCGAGTCGATCCTGAAACCTCTCCATTCGTTCTTCCATTATGTCCATTAAATCATAACAGCGCTTCTGTCTGCCCGGGCATCTTGGGCTTGTTTAAAGACCCGCTCTTCAAGAGTGGAGTTTGCTTCTCTTAATAGTCCAATGCTTATTTCAGAGTCCCTTATGACTTGTTGTAGATGCTTTCTCCGTGCGATTGTACATTTGGCCCATCTGACCCGCATTCTTGCTATGCAAGCCTCGGATCTCTCCAAGTCCTCTCGGCTTTTGCTGACTTGATTTCTCAACTCTGCTATCAACCTTTCATCGGAGCGACGTTTCTGTCAGTCGTTGTTACTCTTACTGACTTGGCGAATTCGGGCTTTCAGTGCCTGGTTTTCTTTGGTTAATTTATTCTTTTCACCCTGCTCCGAGGTGACTTGCACACTGTTCTCAAATACAAGCCTTTCAACTTGTCGCTTTAGCTTCCCGATTTTAGCCCGGTAACCTTCTTCTCTCGCTAACCAGCCCCACTGTTCCTGCAAATCATTCGTAAACTGTTGGACATGAGCTCTTTTAGCATGTCTCTGACGAGTCTGGAACCTTCTCCCGAACCAAACACCGTACTTAGGGTCTACCTCACCCTTAGCTAGTTCTCGAACCATAGTCTTGGGCTCAAGGAATCTACATTTGTGCCACAGCTTTCTAATTTTTCCTTCAGGGAATATGACTCCTGGGCTCAACTCAATGGCGTGCTTGCTTAGATCCTTATCAGTGGGAATTAATTTAAATCTTCCTAGTTGGCGTAATACCCGATGAGGAGCATATGTGTGGATACTGCGTACTCCCATCAAAAGAATATGACATTCCTCGGCCGCCATGTATATTACCTCAGTATCAGGCAACCACCCAAATGCCCATTCAATTTGGTCGGCTGTTGTTGTCCTTAATCGTGCAAACCACGCTTCGACACCTTCGGGGAATACAACGCCTGTCATCCGTTTCTCAAAACCACTGATACAGTTTTTTCGGTCAACCCGTGATTCATGTATCCTACTCGGTGACAGAGGTGTTCTTGCATCCACAGCTGGAGTAACAGATTGCATCCCTGGAAGAAATTGTCTCCTTCTCGGCATATAGTTAAGGCTCAGTAGATTTTGGACAAAACCAGAGGGACTACAGTACTGTTAGTTTTTTTGATTGCAACATCAGCCATTCCTACAAGGCCTATCTCTATTTTCTTATCTTTGCGGGGATAAACCACGATTCCTAAGAATGCTGTTATGAATGCCAAAGTACGTCTCGCCTCCCACTTGTTCTTGTTCCCACCATGAGTTAGTCCGAGGTTCGGATCTTCAAAACCCTGAGGAGTACCATACCGTTGATATAAGAATTGGAGAGCGCAACATCCTCTCGACAAATCATCATTTTGCACCTTCCGACTAATGTTTAGCAAATCCAAAAACCCATGCGGAGATACCGGTCTTGGTGGAAGCAAATATTGTCCCCTTAATTTTCCATTCAATCCCGCATATCCTGCGACTTCCTCTAGTGTATGTGAAAGTTCAAAGTCAACAAAACGGAATACATTGCGGGTTGGGTCCCAGAACGGTATTAGAGCCTCGAGGATATCTGTCCTCGGCTTGATTTTCAACAGATTGACAAAACCTCCCAAAATTCTTCACACTATTTCTTTACTATCGCCTTTCATATCGTTCCACCACATGTGGAGCTGTAGAGGGACCTCGCTAAAGACTGAGAACGGTTCATTTTGGTTTGTGCTCATCCTGCACATTTCTTAAGGTGATTAAAGAAGGAAAAACTTTTATTCGACTCAAAACAAAAACTATCTATATTCCATTTTTTTTATTTTGAAGATGAAGGACTTGGTTTTCAGATACGGCCTTTCAGCACTTCGGGGACGAAGATTTTAAGGCTATATAGGTCTACCGGTCAAAAAATCACAAAAATGGCCGTTTGTGCAGATTTAGCCTTCCGGCGTCCCTTTTGGGCATACTCGGCTATTTATGGCGAAACAGCCTGACTCGATTTATTTTTCTGATGAAATTAACATTTGCCATATTTTGGTTATTTTAGCAAAGGGGAGGTTGGACCCGATTAGGGCTGCCTACGTATCTCACATCCGGTGAGAATCAAACTGGCGTAGTTCGCCAAATTAACAAACTATTTTCGTTTCCGTTGGTAAATAAACAATTTTGAAACAAAATCAAGTCTCTTTTTTTTTTCATTTTCATTTTTCATGGCAAGAAAAACTATTTTCGTTTTCTATTTTTGGGAAAATAAGACTGAACAACGACTTTTTTTTTCATTTTCATAAAAAAAACAACCTATTTTTCCCAAACTAAAATAAAGACTCTTTTCTTTTTCTTTTTCGGCGACCAATTTCCAAAAATAAAAACTCTTTTTTTTCTATTTTTCCTTTGCTTTTAGTAAAACAAACTATTAAAAATAAAATATATTTTTTAAAATTTCGGCAGAGTTTCGACACTATTTGGACATTGTTATTTTTCAAAGCAGAAGACTAACCCTATACACTGCTATTTTCTTCCTTTCTTTTTTTCAAATTTTTACAATATTCAAAAACCGGTCATCATGCAAGTCCAAAGCAAATAAATGCACAAGCAGTAAGTAGGATGCATCAAGATGGTCTTTTCTGTTTCAGGTTGCTATTCCTAGACGGACCCAACCTCTGCGTTGAGTCCCCTAAGTCAAAAATGCACATGATGCAGATAAGCGTTCCTACTAGGGATCCGACATGAAGTTGAGTTATTCTAGGTTCAGAACCTGGGTGTTTGTTCTAGACCTGGCTTACCCGAGCGGACAGCTCGAGCCGAGGGAGGCAGCAATCCGGGAATACAGAAGCTTCACCGGCTTTGCAACTTGTCCAAACCTCGTTCTAAATTGGGATTTGATACTATACAGAAAAGAAGTCGTACGAAGTACACCCTTCTTCATGAGTTAGAAGACTCAGAGAGGAGATGGGTTTCGGCACAGTTTATATACAGTTCACAAAATATCAAAGCGGTAAAAGCAGTTAGTTAGCACATTATGCACAGATCATGTAACAAAATCGGATAAAACCAAATATAACAATTTATCTAAGCTCGAATTTCAAACCGTGAACCAGTGGTTCTGGGCTTATCCCCAGCAGAGTCGCCAGAGCTGTCACACCTCCTTTTTGCGCCCACCGCGGGGGGTGAAGGGGGGAAGTTTTCCAATTAAAGGACAATCGAAACGGGATTTGTTTATTTATTTCAGAGTCGCCACTTGGGAGATTTAGGGTGTCCCAAGTCACCAATTTAATCCCGAATCGAGGAAAAGAATGACTCTGTATTACAGTCCGCGAACCAGAAATCCGGATAAGGAATTCTGTTAACCCGGGAGAAGGTGTTAGGCATTCCCGAGTTCCGTGGTTCTAGCACGGTCGCTCAACTGTCATATTCGGCTTGTTTATCTGATTTTATACAATTATGAGCTCATGTGCAAGTTTTAACTCTTTACCGCTTTTATTATTATATTTTAAAAGAATGTGAACATCGTTTAAAAAAAATGTCTTTGGATTGCGTCACATGAAATGCACCCGCAATCCGGAACACATTTTTTATTCAATGTTTTGGGATTTGAATTTGGGTCGCATGAAATGCACACCCGAGTTTAAGAAGGTGGGATTATTAAACATGCGCCTAAAGAGCCTATCGTGTTCTTATTTCTGGGGACAGTCGTGAAGTTTGCTAAACGGCTCCTCCCGAAGTCTAAGTAATTAAATGTACATTTATTGAGGGCCTCGCAGTTTGTACCTTTTATTTGGCGAGGCTCGTCTCATTTATTTTTTAAAAGGATAATCCTAAAGCGACTACGTTTTCTATTTCGTTTGTCTCTAGAATAAAAGAAAAAAAATACCTAATTTGTTTACATGCATGAGAGTTATTATTAAAAAAAAATTTCGAACCTAAATAGTTAACATCAAAGATAGACGGGAACATGGGGGCCATCACAGCTTTGGGCCCAGGCCCAGCATACCGGGCGCGGAACTGACCTGGGCCATTTTGTTTTTTTTTTGTCCGGCTTGCTACTTACTTTTACCCATTTGGTTTTCACGATAAGGCGGAAATGGAATCAACAACTACAAAGCTCCTTTTATGACTCTAAATAAACATGCTAACTAAAACAGTTAAAAATACTGATTAATTAACCTAAAGTCTTTATATGTATTTGAAACATGCTTTGTAAAGAAAGAAACTGAATTAACAGAATGATATCCTTATATTATTGGTTCTTGTAGAATAATATGCAAGGCTTTTTATCCGCTATTACTGCTTGGTACTCAATTGTACATGGCAAAACTACTACATGCTTCTAACAAATGAAAACTAACTACCCTTTTGCACAACTTAAAATTTCAGAATTTACAAGGCTAAACGTTAAAATTTCAGTTCTTCATCTCACATTCATGCTTCAAATTTTCAGACTTACAACAACCATGATAAAGTTGTGTACCTGGTAGAGGAACAGAAACAAAGTAGAAAACAAGTCAGCAGCAGTAGCAGTAGCACAACAGCAGATTCATCAACACAGCAACACAGCCACAAACACCCTGTGACATATTTTTAAAACCAAACAGAAACCCAGGACGCTCAATGAAACATCAACAGGTCACCCAAGCGCAGACCAGCAAAACCAGTTTGGAAAAACAACCAGCAATATCAAATAATGAACAGACCAGTGAAGCTGTAACAATGTTGTATTCAACAGCAAAGCAAAAACCTCTCTTTTCAGTTTCTATCTCTCAATCTACTGAAAATAACTGTAAGAAAAGCAGCCTAGAACAACAGATCTCTAACTCTGGACATTTTCAATTCAAAATCCAGCCTATCTCACACTCAATATACTCTGACTTTCAAGATTTAAAAGCCAGCATTGTTTTTGCTTTTTCTTACTCTGAAATCTTAATCTCCAAATCCTCCTCCTCTCAAAATTAGTCCCCTTTTATTGTTCTAAATGAGCCTGTTTATAGGTCAGAAATGGCAAGCCCCTAGGCTGCCTTCCCACTCTGCCCATACCCCTTAAACTAATAAAAATGCCCATCCTCCTGACAGCCCTCTCATGTGTTTTTGTACCCAGAAGGTATGGGGAGACTACAATATTCAATTACCCTATGCTATCAAGTTTTGTTCCCCACTATTGTATTAGTTTAATCATATTTCAGTACCCTACTGTCAGCCCTTTTAAACTAACCAATTTGTGAATTTTTCAATCCCCAAACTACCCCTTTAACCCATGTGTATTACTGTTTTACTCTAAGCTTCAGCAAACTGAAATTTGAACTTATGGAAGTTCAAACTCAACAACTGCCCTATACTGAGTTCTAGCTATTTCTCTAATTGCACTGCAGCTACAAACCATTCACAGATAATTTCAAACAATCAGCTAAACTACAATGGTTCGATCAATCATGTGAGGCTATCAGAACATTCAAACCTATAAAATTAATCGACGACGTTTATCCAATCGACTATACTAGCTATAACACAGAACAATCAATCGATAAACAAATAAAACGAACAGGGCACCAAATGACTTCAAGCAGCTTTGCATAAAACAGGGGAACAACATAAATGAAACACTCGACGATATTAATCAAATCGAGTATATATCTCACCATATGTATTTAACAATAGACAGAAGAATAGTCGACCAAATAAAAAGGTCTTACGAAGATGGAGAAAATTGACAGAAAATATCAGTAAAATCAACAAACTAACTAAACATGCTAACAAACACAAACCGCATTCAAACAAGGACAGAAAGGAAAAAGAAAACTTACTTTGGAAGCTCAACAACAAACGACCCAGGCTTTGACTGGATTTGACCATTTGAGGTCGAACGGACTTTAATCGAGGTGTTCTCAACTGAGAACACCTCAATTAAGGTCTATTAGACCCCAACCCTCCGTTTAAACTGGTCGGATTCCCAAAGCTTTTGTGTTCTAGGGTTTAGACGGTCTAATTTGGGGCTTGAGGGTTTCTGGGTAGATTCGGACCAAACCAAACTTGGTTTGGTCACGAGTGAGGCCAGGGTAGTGACCGGTGTGAATCTGGGGTGGGTTGGTGTAGATCGGGGTTTTTCTCGAACCTTCCAATGAAGATTCGAGACGGTGGGGAATGATTCGAGGCAAGACGCTAACAGATTCGTGTTCAGGGTGGTTGGGTGCATCAGGGGTGTTATTTTGGTGGTCACCGGCGTCGTGGTTGCCGTGTTTACGATGAAAGTGCAGGGTGGCGGTTAGGTTTTGGAACGGGATGTTTGGTTCGTCTCTGGGATGATGGTGCACAGTAGGTGGGGGGGGGGGTTGGTTTGGGGGTGTGGGTAAAGGGGTGAGGCTTATATACGGTTTAGAAGAATCGATCCTGGCCGTTGGATAGAACGTGATCGATGGCCAATATCCCTTGGCTAGCGTAAAATGGTGTCGTTCCACTTAAAAGGAGGTCGGGTTGGTCCGGGGCCAAATGGGTCGGGTCAAGTCAATGGACCTAGGGGTGTGTTTGGAGCCGTTGGATTGATGTGGATTAAAGGGCTAAGATTGATTGTTCTTGAAATGACGTAGTTCTGATATCAAACTACGTCGTTTGATGGCCTGGGAGATGGGTCTCTTGTACCGGCTGACTTGGGCTGGTTTTTTAGTGCTTTTGGGCCTGAAAAGTTTGGGTCCAATACGAATTTTCCATTTTTCCTACTTCCTTTCTTCTTTTAATTTTCCTAAAAAAATAAAATTCTAAATTAAGTTATAAATTAAATTAACTTATCAAAAATACTAACTAATTCCTAGCAACATTTATCATACATAATTAAACACCAACTAAAACAAAATTGCACAATTTGACATTGAATGCTAAAAATGCAAACGATGCATCGTTTTGTAATTTTCATTCTTGTAAAACAAACTTAATTACTCCTAATTGTAGAATTAAATTCTAAATGCAAATATGACATATTTTTGTATTTTTTATTAATTTAAAAAATAAACATGCATGGACAGATACAAATAATTATCCTTAAAATACCACGAAAATTCTCAAAATTGCACACAAAGAAAAATCATTTTATTTTGAATTTTTTGGGAGTGATTCTTTCATAGGGCAAAAATCACGTGCTTACAAAGGAGACCACCTTGAAGGTCGAAAATATTAAAGGAAGAATATGTTCCTACTTGGTTGAATAGCCCAATAATGGAGGGTTGAAGGGTATTTTCTATGTGTTATGATTCAAATAGGTGCAACGCATGTCCATGCATCAATTTAGATTTATGTAATTGATATGCATTGTGATGCTTTGTCAAGTTGTGGATGTGTTGTTAAGATGTTTTTGCTGATTCTCTGGCAGGTGGATAGGACCAATTACAAAAGGAGGCTCTGCCGAAAATTTTGAAAAATTTAGGACTTAAAAAAAAAATTGGTCGCCTAGAGAGTGGGCTTAACTGTTGTGTGAGTAAATGCAAGAATTGCAGAAGAGTTAAAATTCCAGATGATTCGTGTTTCCACGAGCTTATGATGGAGTGAGTTTAATCTCACCATGATATTACGACAACAATAGAGTATATGTGTTGTGATCTATGGCTTCGAGCCAAGTTGGGGAGCTTGCTGTTGATTAGCTGATTGCACGGTTTATTACCTGCGTGAATTCTGGTTATTGGCGTATTGGTGGGTTATTGCAGCTACGGAAAAGGACCATGAGTGGTAATTTGAGTAAATGAATTGTTGGATGCATGCTATGGTTAGCCATATTGGCTCGTGTTCAGACTTGAGGGAAGATTCATGATTTATGCCTCGTATAGGTGCAGGCTTCGAGGGAAGTGATCCCTCTAGGTGCTTTATCGAGAGGGTATTCATATGTTATAAAATTCAGTAGAGTTGGTTGCATTCGGGGCCAAGTCAGAGCTGGGTGGCTCTCAATAGCGGTCCTAGTTAATTCAAGAGGTAAAGTGTGGTGCCTAATGATTTTGAGTCTATAAGTACGGTTAAGAGTCAAGCTTTTGAAGCAGCTTATGAAGAAAGGCACAGAATGTTCTATGATGTTTTGACTTGCGGTGTAGCATTTGAGAGACATGAAATGGTCATGGTATTTGAGACAGCATGGTCTCGTGATTTAAGGTCACTCGGGGTGAGTTTGGTTGAAATAAGTTAGGTGTTAAAGGGAGATATTATTATTTCTAAGGCAATCAAGGATAAATTGGAAGGAAGTAGATTGATTAGCCATAGTTGAGTTGGTATACTGGTGTCAGTGATCGGTTCGTTCAGCGTGATCGAGTTATGCATGTGAGGCTTGTCGGCCGCAGTGATTGATGTTATTCTGAAGCATTCTTTTGTTAGGGCCTATTATGAGTAGGCATATTCGATGATTATGAGGATTCGCTTGTATGCTGCTATAGCTCTCCTGAAGTGAGTTAAATGGAAAGTCTTATGTGATGAAGTATTAGCCTATCGGCGGTTCCAGAGTTGTGACGGAAATCGCGTCTATCGTATATTGGCACGTGAGGTGCAGTGAGTGGTATGGAATTTGAAGTAAGGACCAAGGTTGCAGTTTGGTCAATGACTGTGATGTCACGATCTCGGATGAGCAGTATATGAGTTTCAGTGTTTTGAGTAAGATGGGTATTGACGTCAGTATCACCTGAGGTCGGTGTTCTGTGAGAAAGGCTTTGCATCCTGGTTAGGGATTCTTGATCGCTTTTCAGCGTTAGTGCAGCCGGTGGTTTGGATGTGCAGACCCGTTAATTATTTCGAAAGATGGTGGGAGCTTGTCCCACAGGAATATTGTATAAGTGTGACATGTAGTCACTTGATTAATTAGAAATTTAAACCAAGTATGAGGATTTTGGTAATATCATCCATTTGAGAATTTATGCCCGGAGGGCACTCTGTTTATTGGGTTATGGACCTATGAAAGATTATTGGCCTAGCTTGGCACGATCAGGATTGACTTGAGGTCGATTGATAGATTTAAATGTGGAAGTGAGCCTTATGTCAGGCCAGTTGTGTTTATTTCAGCAATGCGCTCTTTATGGAAGGATAGTCGCGGTCTTATTTCATGGTCAGTTAATTCATGAAAAGATATATTGCACCGTATGAGTTGTGAGACGGCTTGGTAAATTCCTTATGTGTTGAGGTTCCGCTCAGCGGTGATGTTATGTGAGCAGGATAAGACTTAGATCATGTATCACACCTCAGTTGTGCTTGAGTTTGTAGCCTATAGCGCTATATGTTTCCTTGGGAATGATATTATGCACCTTAGTGTGTTTATGACCGATATTCGGTATTTTGATGTGATGAGCTATTCAGCTCGACGTATATCTCCTTATGTGAGTTCTATATGTGGATCGGGTGGCACACCGCCATGGGTATGTTGTTTGGATCGGGTTGCACGCCGCAACAGTGTGATGTTCAGTTCAGTGCCCATATTTGCTTTTGTGTGTTCTGTTTCCCTGTTTTCTGAGGAAGTCTATGTTAGTGTGCAAGTTGAGTAGTTCCTTCTAGAGTTCGCCTTCCTTTTGTATCACGTTCGAATTGATAGCATATTGGCACATTGTGGCGTCTTGTGGTATTTTTGATTATATCTGAGGTGGCTTATTGCCTGAGCAGTTCATATTGGGTGAGACGGGGTTACTAGATTTGGGGTCAGTGCAAACTGATTATATGAAGTATATTATAGAGCAAAGATCATTCTTTGGTTTGGGACAAGGTAATAGAACTTGACATGAGTGTAGATCCAATGAATTGCTGATTCAGCAGTTGGTTGTGAATTTCGGCACATCTCTTCAGTCGTATCGGTGTTGAAAAAAAAACTAGAGCAAGACCTGTGTAGATCATGAGATGCAATGGGAACATCAGATTCGTGGAATTTCGACTATTATGTTTAAAGAATGTTATTGTGGTTCTATGAGTAAAGTGATGCAAAGTGTGAATTCAGCAAAGTTATGCAGTCATATTTGGGTACAGCGTGTGGAGATTCATATGGTGGTCGTATGATGGAAACAGGCTTGGCAAGGAAATTCAGGATGTTGGAATTGGGCCTAATAGCTTATTTGCTTGAATAAATAAGTATATCTACAGAATTATCGAGCTAATGTGCTCAATGAAGTAGTGGTAGTATGGGAAGGTGCATGATATGTTAAACAAGTGATTTCAGACTACTTCAGTGTAGTTCTCAGCACGTTCGAGGACGAACGTATGTTTAGTGGGGGAGATTGTAACGACCAGACCGGTCGTTTTGAGCTCCGGCGCGTCATTCAGCAGTTTGAGGCCATGAGCGGCTTCATCTCAAGTATATTGACTTGTGTGTATGGTCAGAATTAAAATTCAGGAAGTTTGGAGTCAAATCTAAATGGAAATTCTCATTTTGAAAGCTTAAAATTGAAGAAATGAACTAGGATTGGAATTTTGAGTAAACGACCTCGGAATTGGGACCCGAAGGTTCCAGCAGGTTTGTATGATGATTTCAGACTTGGGCGTATGCCCGGATCGGGTTTTGGATAACCCGGGAGCGTTTTGGCGCCTATTGTGGAAGATAGCATTTTAGAAGAAATTGCATCAGTTTGGTTTAAAATGCATTTTAGTGTTATTGATGTCCGTTTGGGATTCCGAGACTGGGAGTAGCTCCGTATGGTAATTCTGGATTTGGGAGTGCGATCGGAAGTGAATTCAGAGGTCCGTAGGTCATTTTGGAGCCGTTCGACTAAAGACGGAAAATTGAAGGTTTTTGAGAAAATTGGCCGGAAGTGAAAATTTTTATATCGGATTCGAAATGCGAATTTTATGGTTTGGATAGCTTCGTTAGGTTATTTGGGACTTAGGAGTGTGTCCGGAATATCTTTGTGTTGAAGTATATGAATTATGGAAAAAATTTGAAAAATTTTGATATTTAATATTGTTAAAGTTGACTTTGGTCAACATTTTTGGTAAACGGACCCAGACCCGTGATTTTTCGGTCTCGAAAGGTCCATAGAAAAATATGGGAGTTGAACGTGTTTCCGGAATCGAATTCTGAGGTCCCAGGCCCGAGAAATAAATTTTTTCGTGAAATTGTTTTCTGAAAATGTTTAAGGAAAATGAAAATAAAATTTGATCAGAAAGTAATGGTATCGGGCTCGTATTTTGGTTCCGACGCCCGGTACATGTCATATATGTTGGTTAAGCGCTTCCTGTAAAGTTTTGTTACAAACGGACGTTGTTTGACAGGTTTCGGCCTTAAATTGGAAAATTTGAAAGTTTATGAAATTTAAAAGAATTCTTGGATTTAAGGCTAAAATCATTGATTTTGATGTTATTTTGGTGATTTGATCGCTCGAGCAAGTCCGTGTGATGTTTTAGAGTCAGTGTTCATATTTGGTTTGGAGCCCCGAGGGCTCAGGAGTGTTTCGGAGGTGTCTCGGAATGATTTCGGACTTAGGAAAAATTGCAGAAAAGTGCAGAAAATTCTGCTGTGCCCAGAAAATTTTAGGTGCGAGTAGTCCAGTTTGGAAGCTCATATCTTGTAATCTATAAGAAATCCGAAAAAGAGCAAAACACGAAAGTTGTATCCCATAGATTCTGGTTTTTGGAAGTTAAACCATTTGCGATTTGGATATCATCTTACAAAGCTACGATGGATCGAAAAGGGCTGCTGGAGCAATTTCGGCAGAATTTACGATGCACTTTAGAAGCTCATATCTCGGGATATATAAAGAGTTATATGGTGTACAACCTATCAAATTAAAGATCTTTGAGTCTAGTTTCTAAATCTTCACACTGTTTATCATTTGGATATTTATACAAGACGTAATGGGTGTTTAAACAGAAGGTATCCGACAAGGAACAATTTTAATAGGATGTACAACTTGTATAGCACAAGTGCAAGGTACAACTCGACGAAACACAGGCAGATTCTTTTATACACGGATTTAGCTCACTTTTCTTCATTTCTTCAAAGTATGGACGATTTTTGGGGAGCTTCAAGAGGGGATTTTCATCATCAATGTGAAGGTAAGTTATCCCCACCTATTTTGAGTTAAGTACATCAATTATGTATGGATTTGAGCATGAAAATTGTAGAAAAATTGAGGATTTAGGCCTAGGGATTTGAAAATAAGATTTGGTGATTTGAGGGGTCAAATGAACTCCGATTTTGGTAAATTTTATATGTACGGACTCGTGGCGAGACGAGGAATCCGGTGATGTGACTTTTGTAATTTTTCGAGAAGTGGGCCCGGGGCTCGGGTTTTGCAAATTTCGTGATTTTCAATATTTTTCGATTTTTTTTAGATTGGGTTATATTCCCTTAGCCTATTGTAATATATTCCTTGTGTTTTTGTCAAGATTCGACGCGCGAGGAGGTCGATTCGAAAGGAAAGGGCATCGCGGAGTAGACTTTTGGCCATCTTGAGGTGAGTAATAGATGTAAATGTTGTTCTGAGGGTTTGAAACCCCGGACTTTTACATCATAACGCTATATTGAGGCGTGACACGCACTCCATGGCGAGTGCGGGGTTGGATACTATTGGGGATTGTGACTTGGTCCATCCCGTGTGATGTTTATACTATACTGGTGATTGATACACATACTTCATTGATATTACTGGGCTTGATGCCATGTTTGGGGCCTTGTACCGATGTGTAAAATCCTTCGAGGATTGATATTACTGCTTAGCATGATTTGCATATCATTTAATTTCAGTCCAAGGTTTTAAATGTTGTTTTGCAAACTCAGCCATAATTCTAAGTGTTGAAAACTTAAATGATATTTTTAAATGTATTCCGGGCTGGGAACTTCTGTTTTGTAAATGCCCAAGGGGCTTATTATATTATTTTCTGGACTGATTATAAAGTGACTTGAAACAGTGGTAACAATGACACTGTGTGATATACTTGAAACAGTGGTAACAATGACACTGTGTGATATACTTGAAATAGTGGTAACAATGACACTGGATGATATACTTGAACAGTGGTAACAATGGCACTGTATGATATAAATTGGTCAGGTAACAATGGCTGACCGGTCAGGTAACAATGACTGACCAAGATATTGCGCTTGGGCTGTAGGAGCCCCTCCGGAGTCTGTACACACCCCCAGTGAGCGCCGTCGACGATAAATAAATATGGATGGCTCGGGCTGCACGCCGCAGTGGGTACTGGAATGTACCATCATATGCATTGCATTGCATTCATGTATTTGTATTTATACTGGTGTTTAGCTGCTCAGTTCCATATGTTGCTGTATATTCGGATTGTAGCTTACTTTGTGTATTTACTGGATTTTCTTATCTTCGGACTGTAGTTACTTTTATTACTCACTGGGTCGGAGTACTCACTTTACTCCCTGCACCTTGTGTGCAGATCCAGGGCAGTCTCAGGCTCAGTAGATCCAGTTGATCAGCAGATCCAGCCTCTGGGAGTATCGAGGTAGCTGCACGGCGTTCGCAGCCATTGGTCTTCTCCCTCCTATCCTATCTCTTTATTTCCGCATTATCGGACTTTGGATATACCGTGTATTAGGATGATATTCTGTATTCTAGAGGCTCAGATTCGTGACACCGGGTCCTAGTGAGATTATATTGTGTATTTTGTTAAAATCTTCAGTACTTTAATCTTGCTTAATTGATATTTCTTTCCGCTATTTTTGATAAATTGGGTTAAGTGTTGAATAATGGTCGGGCTTGCCTAGTAGTGTGCTGGGCCCCATCACTACCGGGATTTGGGTCGCGACAAGATACCAGAGCAGCATTGGATCAGTAGCTTTGGAGCCAACCTTCAGTCCACAGAGATTCCGAGGTAGTTCTGCAGGTGTCCGCATGCCCGGTGTCTCTTCTATCTATTATCATGTTCTGTTATCACTTGTATCCGAGACAGACTATGTTTCTTTCCTTCAGACATTTGTATGTAATAGTCATAGACGGTCCATGAATGTTGTGACACCGATTTCTAGGTAGAGACATATGTTGGCTTTTCGTATCGATTTCAGTATTATATTCATCTAAGTCTTCCGCTTAATTTCATCTTCCGCTATCACTAAAATGTTTATCACCTGTTAATGCAAGTTGTTAAAAAGGCTTAAAATAAAGTAGTTAAAGATTTCTAAATTTTTCTGGCTTGCCTAGCTTCTACGAGTAGGCACCATCACGACTCCCGAGGGTGGGAAATCCGGGTCTTGACATGGACTTTTAGTTTATGTATTTGAATTTTAGTTTATAAATTGGAATTTTAGGATATGGATTGAACTTTTGTGGATAAGAGTTGAACCTTTAGGATATGAATTGAACCTTTAGGAAATGAATTGAAATTTTTGTGTATGAATTGAACTTTTGTGGATATGAGTTGAACCTTTAGGATATGAATTGGACTTTTAGTTTATTGGACTTTTAGTTTATGTATTGGAATTTTAGTTTATAAATTGAAATTTTAGGATATGAATTGAGCTTTTGTGGATATGAGTTGAAACTTTAGGATATGAATTGAAATTTTTGTATTTGAATTGAACTTTTAGAATATGAATTGAGCCTCTAGGACTTTTAGTTTATGTATTGGAATTTTAGTTTATAAATTAAAATTTTAGGATATGAATTGAACTTTTATGGATATGAGTTGAACCTTTAGGATATGAATTGAACCTTTAGGATATGAATTGAAATTTTTGTGTATGAATTGAACTTTTAGGATATGAATTGAGCCTTTAGGATGTGAATTGGACTTTTAGTTTATGGGCCGAGGGCCGAGCCTCGACTATACATGTAAGTTTTTTACTTTTCATTAAGTATTTTGATATATTTTTGTATAAATTTTGAAATACTAATTCAATGTAATTTTTCTTATAGGTTCGCTTCACAACTGTGTCATGACCCAAATCCCGGTCGTGATGGCGCCCAGCACACTAATAGGCAAGCCCGACCATTATTCAATACTTAACCCAATTTATCAAAAATAGCGGAAAGAAATATCAATTAAGCAAGATTAAAGTACTGAAGAATTTAACAAAATACACAATATAATCTCACTAGGACCCGGTGTCACGAATCTGAGCCTCTAGAATACAGAATATCATCCTAATACATGGTATATCCAAAGTCTGATAATGCGGAAATAAAGAGATAGGATAGGAGGGAGAAGATCAATGGCTGCGAACGCCGTGCAGCTACCTCGATACTCCCAGAAGCTGGATCTGCTGATCAACTGGATCTACTGAGCCTGAGACTGCCCTGGATCTGCACACAAGGTGCAGGGAGTAAAGTGAGTACTCCGACCCAGTGAGTAATAAAAGTAACTACAGTCCGAAGATAAGAAAATCCAGTAAATACACAAAGTAAGCTAAAATCCAAATATACAGCAACATATGGAACTGAGCAGCTAAACAACAGTATAAATAGAAATACATGAATGCAATGCATATGATGGTACATTCCAGTACCCACTGCGGCGTGCAGCCCGAGCCATCCATATTTATTTATCGTCGACGACGCTCACTGGGGGTGTGTACAGACTCCGGAGGGGCTCCTACAGCCCAAGCGCAATATCTTGGTCAGTCATTGTTACTTGACCACTCAGCCATTGTTACCTGACCAATTTATATCATACAGTGCCATTGTTACCACTGTTTAAGTATATCATCCAGTGTCATTGTTACCACTATTTCAAGTATATCACACAATGTCATTGTTACCACTGTTTCAAGTATATCACACAGTGTCATTGTTACCACTATTTCAAGTCACTTTATAATCAGTCCAGAAAATAATATAATAAGCCCCTTGGGCATTTACAAAACAGAAGTTCCCAGCCCGGAATACATTTAAAAATATCATTTAAGTTTTCAACACTTAGAATTATGGCTGAGTTTGCAAAACAGCATTTAAAACCTTGGACTGAAATTAAATGATATGCAAATCATGCTAAGCAGTAATATCAATCCTCGAAGGATTTTACAAATCGGCACAAGGCCCCAAACATGGCATCAAGCCCAGTAATATCAATGAAGTATGTGTATCAATCACCAGTATAGTATAAACATCACACGGGATGGACCAAGTCACAATCCCCAATAGTATCCGACCCCGCACTCGCCATGGAGTGCGTGTCACGCCTCAATATAGCGTTACGATGTGAAAGTCCGGGGTTTCAAACCCTCAGAACAACATTTACATCTATTACTCACCTCAAGACGGCCAAAAGTCTACTTTGCGATGCCCTTTCCTTTCGAATCGACCTCCTCGCGCATCGAATCTTGCCAAAACCACAAGGAATATATTACAATAGGCTAAGGGAATATAACACAATCGAAAAGACTCGAAAAATATCGAAAATCACGAAATTTGCAAAACCCGAGCCCCGGGCCCACTTCTTGAAAAATTACGAAAGTCACATCACCGGATTCCTCGTCTCGCCACGAGTCCGTACATATAAAATTTACCAAAATCGGAGTTCAAATGACCCCTCAAATCTTCAAATCTTATTTTCAAATCCCTAGGCCTAAATCCTCAATTTACTCCTCAAAAACATGTAATCTAGTCGGATTATTCGATGATAATTCAATATTTTGGAGTAGAAATGATCACAAGTGACTTACCTCAAGATTTCCCGTGATTTTTCGCTCAAAATTGCCCAAAATCCGAGCTCCAAATTGTCAAAAATGGAAAAATATCCCGAACTTAACATTCTGTCCGGTACTGTACATGCGCGGGTACTGTTCACGTGTTACTGTACACGCGCGGGGTACTGTTCACGCGCGGGGACTGTTCACTGCTGCAGAAAATACAGCAGCTTTTAAGAAATTTGCAGCACAACTATTTTTCACTAAAATGGCTATAACTCCATCATACGAACTCGGAATTAGACGATTCTTATTCCTATGAGTCACAAATACTAATACAAACACAACTCTTCAATCGAAACTCAATTCGGAACTCGTTTGCCCAGTTCAATACCCATTTCGCTCGTTAAGCAATTAACTCACATTTCACGTCAAAAACCCAATCACGACTTGATGAAATTAAACCAAAATTTCCATATCAGTCCTATAATTCATGATTTAAATTTTGGAAGTCTCGAAATCAAATTTGGATCTCTAGAACTAAAAATGAACCTTTAGATCATTACATTTATGCTCAAAACGACAAAAATCTTCCAAAAATGACCCGTTGGGCATCCGAAACACACCCGAGGCCCCCGGGACCCCGACCAATATACCAACCAATCCCAAAATACATTACGGACTTGATTGAGGCCTCAAATCACATCAAAAAATGCTAAAATCATGAATCAACCTCCAATCCAAGTTTTATGAACTTTAGAATTTCCAACTTCTATTTCCGATGCCGAAACCTATCAAATCACGTCCGATTGACTTAAAATTTTGCACACAAGTCCAAAATGGCATAACGAAGCTACAAAAATTCTCGGAACTCCATTCTAACTCCCGGATCAAAATTTCACCTATCAACCGAAAATCGCCGAAATTCTAACTTTGCCAAAATAGGCTAACTTCTTCCCCGGACCTCCAAAATTATTTCCGATTGCGCTCCTAAGCCTTAAATCATCACCCGGAGCTAACAGAATCATCGGAATTTAATTCCGAGCCCTCTAACTCATAAGTCAACATCCGGTTGACTTTTCCAACTTAAGCCTTCTTAAAAGAGACTAAGTGTCTCGTGTCTTATCAAAATTACTCCAAATAAATTCTAACACACCCAATACCGATAATGAAACATAAGGAAGCAGAAAATGGGAAGAACGGGGTCGTAACTCATGAGACGACGGGTCGGGTCGTCACAAACTGACGTGGAGGAATTCATACGCAGTCAGCCACCTAATGAGTAGGGTGAGGCAATCCAACTTTCGGACGAGGATGCAGAAAGAACACTCCTTGAGTACTTTATATATTTTGAACTAGACAATAGAACCAGTTTTCTGTGATGACCCAAAATGTCACCTTTAAATTAAATAACTATCTCAATATTTTAAGACCTTGAAAAGCGGCATCAATAATTTTTCGACTTGCGTGCGCAATCCATATAATTTTTCGGAAGGTTTTTATGTAAAAAAATGGATTAAATTGTGAATTGGAGCTTTAAAACTCAACTGAGTTGACTTCGGTCAACATTTTGAGCAAACGAACCCGGATCCAAGTTTTGACCATTCCGGTAGTTCCGTATCGTGATTTGGGACTTGGTCATATGCCCAAAATCGAATTCGGAGGTCCATAGCTCAAATTATCTCCATTTAACGGAATCTAGAAATCTAAGGCTAAAGATTTCTTAAGTTTGATCGGAGATTTGACTTTTGAGCAAACAACCCCGGAATGGAATTTTAATGATTCCAATAGTTTTGTATGGTGTTTTGGACTTAGGAGCATGTTCGGATTTGGATTTGGAAGTCCGTAGGACAATTTGACGCATTTTGGCGAAAGTTAGAAATTTGAAGGTTTTTGAGAAGTTTGACCGAGAGTTGACTTTTTGATATCGGGGTCGGATTCTAATTCAGGAAGTTGGTGTAGGTCCATTATATCGAATGTGACTTGTGTGCAAAATTTGAAGACATTCCGGAATGATTTTGGTAAGGTTTGAGACACTTAGTCTCTTTTAAGGAAGCTTAAGTTGGAAAAATCAACCGAATGTTGACTTATGTGGTAGAGGGCTCGGATGTGAGTTACGATGGTTCAGTTAGCTCCGGGAGGTGATTGATGACTTAGGAGCATGATTGGAAGTTGTTTTGGAGGTTCGTAGTAGATTTAGGCTTGAATTGGCGAAGTTGATATTTTGGCATTTTCCGATTGATAGGTGAGATTTTGATATAGGGGTCGAAATGGAATTTCAAGAGTTGCAGTGGTTCCGTTGTGTCATTTGGGATGTGTGTGCAAACTTTCATGTCATTTGGACATGGTTTGGTTGAGTTTTTGATCAAAAGAGTGATTTAGAAGATTTTGAAATTCTTAGGCTTGAATCCGATGCGAATTTGGTGTTGTGATGTTGTTTTGAGTGTTCTGAAGGTTCTAACAAGTTTGAATAAAGTTACGGGATATGTTGGCATGTTTGGTTGAGGTCCAAGTGGCCTCGGGTGAGTTTTGGGTGGTTAAACGGACTATTTCATCTTTGGAAAAGTTGTAGATTTTTTTGAGCTTCAGCTGTGCACCAGAAAATTTCTGGTGCGAGGAGTCCAGTTTGGAAGCTTATATCTTGAAATATATAAGGAAACCGAAAAATTGCAAAACATGAAAGTTGTAGACCTTGCATTCTAGTTTCCAAAAAGTTAAACCATTTAAGATTTGGATAATCTATCAAAAATTTATGGTGGATCGAATATGGCTGGTGGATCAGTTTTGACAGAATTTTCTGATGCATTTTAGAAGCTCATATCTTGAAATATATAAAGAGTTATATAGTATAAAACCTATCAAATGAAGGATCTTCGAGTCTAGTTTTTAAATATTTAAACCGTTTGTCATTTGGATATTTCCACAAGAAGTTATAGGCGTTTTAACAGAAGGTGTACAGCAGGGAAAATGGTAAGAGGATGTAAACCTGCACAACGCAAGGTACAACTCGATGAAGCCTGGGCAGATTGTTTTTAAGTCTCCTTGTCCGCGATTTGGGTCCATTTTTCAAACATAGTTGATCATTTTGAGAGCTTTTTGAAGGAGATTGAAGAGGGATTCAAGGAGAAATGTTTGGAGGTAAGAATTTTGGACCTAAAACTCGTTTATATTGTGAAATCCACCTAGAAAATCATTGAATTCTTGCTAAAAATGGAAGATATAGGGCTTGGGATTTTGAGATTCTAATTGAGGATTTGGAGGACCAT